>NC_029793.2:49236397-49252699 GCF_000816755.2 Arachis ipaensis | reverse complement strand
TACTAATTGATTCTCAATAAATTACTCTAATTAAAAATACATGGTAATATAATTAATTTTCTTTATCTTTAAACTTAAAGTATTAAATTATATAAATATAAATTATCTAAAATCAAATCATATAAAATTCTTATTATTTTATAACTACCAACTTTATAATTTAAATATAGAAAATAATTCAATAATTATAAAATTAGAGAAAATTCTAATTTAAATAGCCAAACCTCATTATTTTCGAATTTCTAGAACTTTAAATCATAAATAGGAAAATAATCCATAAGTATAGAGTTTGGATAAAAACCTTAATTTATTTCAAATCCAATTAATTACCTTTAATTATTTTCAATAAAAATAATTTCTAAAATTAAAACTATAAATAAATATATGATTTGAGTTTGGTTCAAAATAGGACTTTTCAAAAGTCTTGGATCTTATAGGCTGTATGTGATTGACACTGGTTTGAACAGCTGCCAATACTCCTCCAGATCTGAACCCCAGGCTTAGTGCGGATCTATTCTGATTGAGGGTGAAGCTCGTACAGTTTATTCTCCTTAATGATCCTACCCAAAATGCCACAGACAAGGTCGGATCTTCCGGATTAGAGAATGCTGCACCTTGGGTTCTAGCCACTACCATAGAGACCCTAATATCCCCGTAAATTGGCTGAACTGATGTCTCGAGAAGTCCCCAACGAAGTCGTGGATTAGCCGTCTGAGATACGTATATTCAAGCTGGTGGTTCATCATTGTCCGATGAAAGACGCACTCTGAACCCATGTAGAATGTGCTAACCTTATGCCAGTTCAATGCATTCACATTGATGAAGAACGAATATACATCTTAGAATTAATCAAACACGGATCAAAGGGAAACAGTAATACTTTTATTAATTGATAGGACTCAGCAGAGCTCCTCCCCTCAACCTAGGAGGTTTAGAAACTCATGCTGATAGTATAACGTGTATGATGGTAAAAGTGATGTAAAGTTGTCAAAAAGTGTTCGAATAACATGAATAAAATCCCTTAAATACTAAACAATGACTAGTAAGGGTAAAACAGTCTTTTTAGTACTAAAATCCACTTCCAGGGCCCACTTGGTGAGTGTTTGGGCTGACTTTTGGTGAAATCCATGTGCAATGAGGTTTTTTGGGCATGGAACGCCAGCTAGGGGGTCCTCTTTGGGCGTTTGGACGCCAGGCTCTGCTCCTTAGGCGCTGGACGCCAGAAAGGAGGCAGGAAGCTGGCGTTGAATGCCAGTTTTGGGCCTTCTAGTCCAAAACAAAGTATAAACTATTATACATTGCTGGAAAGATCTGGAAGTCAGATTTCCATAGCCATTGAGAACGCTCCATTTGGACTTCTGTAGCTCCAGAAAATCTCTTATGAGTGCAAGGAGGTTAGATCTGGATAGCATCTGCAGTGCTTTCTCTGTCTCTGGATTAGACTTTTGCTCCAGCTCCTCAATTTTAGCCAAAAAATACCTGAAATGGTATAAAAACACACAAACTCAAAGTGGAATCCAAAAATGTGAATTTATCACTAAAACCTGTAAAAACTTAATAAAAAATTAATAAAACATATTAAAAACTACATGAAAACTATGCCAAAAAGCGTATAAAATATCCGCCCATCAGTCATCATCGTCATTTTCTTCTTCTTCTCCTTTTTCTTTATCTTTTTCTTTCATTATCATCGTCGTCACCACCACCATGCCACTACTTCCATCTCCTCTTTCTCCTCATTCTTTTCTCCTTTGAATTTCTTTGATCTCCTCCTTCCTTTTCCTTTTCCACCTCCTACTCCATCATCATTATTATCATCATCGTTGTCTTCTTCTTATATGTATAACAGTTCCAATGCACCGAAATTTCTTAATGATGGTGACACACAAATAAACTCATTTCAAAACAAGTTTAGACTAAAAGTGCACCTAATTTAAATCCAGAATACACCGAAATTAAATTCAGAATGCATCGAAATTATTGACGATACACGAACAAACTTGGTTCAAAATAAGCACAGACCAAGTGCACCTTATTTAAATCCAGAATACACCCAAATTAATTAATGATGATGTCTGATGTATGGCCTAGAGTGGGCTAGGAATTTTTCTCAAAATAAGATTGGCGTTGCAAGTATAGTCCTAACCCGACAGTCGACCATCAATCCAATTTTAAATCAAAGAATAGTTACAATTCAAAACAAATATAAACCGGGAGTTTTAATTCCCGGGACGTCTTCCCTAAGAGTTGCAATGAAATGCTCAATTATTGGCTATGGGGATGTGGGGGTTTTTATTATAAGAGGAAAGAAATTAAAATGGAAAGTAATTAAATGGAAAGCAAGTAAAAGCAATGAAAATAGAAATTAAATGGTAAAAAGAGCTCTTGCCAAGAATTGGGGAATTAAGGCTTCCTATCCTAGTTATGGACCACAAACATGGTAATTGTGTAGAATTAATCCCAATTAGTCTATCCTAACATCGAGAATAAGTCAAAAGGGCATAATTGATCTCAATCCACAAGTCCTAGCCAACTCTATTAATGGAAGACTTAGAGTTAGTGGAAACCAAATCAACTAACAATCCTCACACAATGTAGAATGGACATTCACCACTCAAGTTCACCTAATTACCCAATTTCCCAACCAATAGTGTGAAAAACCAGGCAAAAATCCAACTAAGCATTTTATCAAACACTTGGAAGGCATAAAAGGAAAGCATGGTAAAATAATAAGAAATAATAAATTCTACAACTACCAATTGAAAGAAAACAATAATAACAACTAAATTAAGCAATAAGAAACATAAAACATGAATTGCATTAATTGAAATCAAAAGTAACAAAGTGTCATAAACATAAAGGAACAAAAGAAAAGAAATAACAAGTAGAAGTAAAGAGCAAAGATGCAATAACAATAAATTGCAAGGAAAACTAAATGAAAACAAGAATTAAACCTAAATCTAAGAGAGATCTAACCTAATCTACCCTAATTCTAGAGAGAAGGGAGAGCTTCTCTCTCTAGAATATGACCTAAAGCATGTTTCTAATCTACCCTAATTGCTCTCCACTTGGAACTCAATCAGCTTTAGAAAGTCCAAAACTGGGATCTGGAGGCCCAGAAAATTGCCCCCAGCGTTTTCCTTTAAGTGAGTCACGTGCACTGATTCGTGCGTACATACAGATGTGTGCGTATGCACATGATGTTGTGCGTACGCACACATGGCTGTGTGCTCCTCCTTTGATTTCTTCATGTTTTCTCCCTATTGCATGCTTCTCCTCCACTCTCATCAAACCATTCCAACCTATTATACCTAAAATCACTCATCAAAAGCATCAAGGCATCGAATGGAATGAAAGTGGAATAAAATTAGTTAAATTAAGCATAAAATAGCATATTTTCACATTAAGCTCAATTTAGGGAGAGAACACAAAAGTATGCTATTTGGATTAATAAATGTGGGTTTATATGATGAAATCCACTCAAATCAATCCAAAATTTATCGTCAAATATGGATTCATCAATTCCCCCACACTTAAACAATAGCATGTCCTCATGCTAATCACAATCAAAGGAGAAGGGTAAAAGGGCAAGCAACTTATTCAATGCAACTACTTATATGCATGCAACTATACTAAATGCTATCTATCTATATCTATATCTATACTATGGTTTCCTATTAAGTTCAGCAAAAACAAACAAGAGAATTCCAATCAATCCAAAATAAGCCTTAGGGCCAAGGCAAAGAAAATATAGCAATATGATCGATGTTCAAAGATTTGATTTTGAAATTTTAAAAAACTAACAGGCAACTTGCAAGAAGATATAGGATAAGAGATGGAAACATAGAATTGAGCAATTAAACCCCTCACCGGATGTGTTTACACTCTAATCGCTCAGTGTGTAGGGCTTAATCACTCAATTCTCCTTTAATCATGTTTTCTAGGATTTGCTAGTCATCTAACAATCGACAAATACTTAATGAATGAATGCAAATATCATGAGTTCTTTGGAGGGTTGTAATGGGGTTAGGGTAAGGGTAGGATTAATATGGTTAAGTGGACTTGTGGATTGGATCTTTGATTAGCTCAAGTATCCCACCTAATCCTATATTAACCTATTTACACAAAGGAAAATAACCTAACTTCCCACTCATCTCCTTTTTCACACTCACTCATGCATTTTCTTTCCAATTCTCATACATATGCATTCTTTATTTATATTTTTATTATTATTTCTTTCTTTTTTCTTTTTCTTCTTCTTTTTTTTCTTTTTTTTATAAATAAAGTATGTACACCAAAATTTTTCTTTTATCATATAAAAGAGATGCATATGTTTTAAGTAATAAACGCATGAGTGTTTACCCATTTTTTTCAAATATTCTCAATGAACACTCGAAGTAACTTTCTACCAATGTTTCTACAAATTCTCCCCACACTTGATTAACACACACACTCAACCCAAGCTAATCAATGATACAATTCATGGACATTAATGGTTTTTCGCTTAGGGAGAAAGATGTGATTAAAATTAGAACAAAGGGGAATTAAAAGGCTCAAAAGTGGTTTACAAAGGTAGATGTAAGGGTTGGCCATATGGGTTAGTGAGTTTAATTTTCAACAACGGCCTCAATCATACTAAATGCATTCAAAACATCAAATATAGGATATAAAGATTCAAGCAAATCTAAGATTACAATTATAAAGGAGTATAACACACAAGAACAAAATTTGTGGTTGAAAATGTGTAACCACACAATTAAAGCTCAATTCTCACTTGGTGTTTTATTCAAGCTCTTTTCTATGTTCCATAAAAATACTTCAAGCAAGTTAAAAAAACAAGTTTTCAAATCTAATCAATGGAACGCCCTAGAAGGGATTTCTTGAAAATTCTTTGTTGTTTCTACCAAACTTATTTCCTATACTAGGCAACATGCAAATATTTACTACTATAAAACTATAAGCAAGCTAAGATATATACAAGCAAACTAAGCAAAATGCAATGTCATGCAATACTAACAAATATTCATAAAATTCAAAACTACTAAAAGCTAGAAAATAGTGCAAAGTGTTGAGAAAGAGAATTTTACACCCCAAAATTGTGGATCCTCCCCAACACTTAAATGTTGCACGGTCCTCCGTACATGCACATAATCTGGGGGTGAAGAGATGTGAGGCTCCACCTTCAGCTGGTGGGAACTGGGGCTCGGGTTGTTGTAGAAAACAAATAAACAAGAATTGAGGAAAAAGTCATAGTAGTGTGGTATGGTAAAAGACAATGTGTGTATTCGAAGTGTGCACAGTTTAGAACACACATTGGCCAGGTAAAAATAGAAACCACACAAGCAAAAGAAATAGCATGTGTTCCTCAACTAAGTGGCCCAGGTTATAAGTAAAGAGAAGCAAAGGAGTAAAGCACAAGTAAACCTAGGTAACCACAACTAAAGTGAATTGAATATTTGATATTGGATATTGAAATTGTGCAAGTGAAAGCGCAAAATTTATATAGAAGCACAATAAACAATAACCAATCCAATAATGAATAGAAAACTCCTTATTCATCATGAAACATAATGAAAAAGACACATGGTAAAGGTACTTGTTGCAAAAAGTAACAAGTTTGATAACAATCAAGTCAATTCACTCAAACAAATGCAAGGCATTAACAAGAAACAAGTATCGATCATGTGATTAATTTGATATGAAAATCATGATAAACAAGTAATTTAATTCAATTCACTAAAGTAAAAGTGCACAATTCATGATTAAGATGCCAAAAAAGGATATAGTTTAATGCATATGGTAGCTACAACATATGAATCAAACTCACAATTCATTTAGGCGATCAAATAAGGACTTAATGTTTAGTGCACATAGTCATCCAAAATTAAGCCAAAATTCAAGCAAGAATCAACCCAATCAATCATCAATCAAACACTTGCAACTTATTTAATTAACAAACAATTAAACCAAAACTAATATAATTACTAAAGTGAAAATGAGAAGCAATTAAAACTAACTAGAATAAGTAGAAAAGAGGGCAAAAGTAAGAGAAGAAAAGGATGGAGGGGGTGGAAGTGCTTTAGGGCTCAAGGAAAACTACAATCAAAATTTTGCCCAAAACAGCACCTGTGCGTACACACAGACATGTGTGTGTACGCACACTTGGTGAAAAATGGAAGGTGAGCGGACACACAAAGGTATGCGAATGCTCTGAACAGAGAGGAGATTAAGAAGTGTGCGCGCGCACAAGCTTGTGCATTTGCACAGTACACTTTTTTTTTAACTTGGGAAAGGATCATGTGTGCGTGCGCACACAAGTCCGTGCACACGCACAGAAACAAAATTGGATAGGGGTTCATACGCACAGGGCGTGCCAGCGCTCCCAGCAGAAGGGGTGGAAGGGAGTGTGCGCATGCACAGGGAGGTGCGCTCGCACAGGATGCACGAAAAATGGGTTTCTATGCGAACGCACATGGTTGTGCGTACGCACAGAGCGCAAAACAAAGGGAGATGAGCACGCATAAGGCGTGCAAGCGCTCTCAACAGAGGCTGCAAATGCTGGTGTTCGTGCACACAGAGTAGCGCGTACGCACATGCCCTGTTTTTTCAAAAAATTTTCTTTTAAAATCTAAGGCATTGCACCTTAGCTCAACCAAAATTTCAACCCCACAACATTCAAAACTTCACAAAATCATGATCCATACCAAAATCAACCTATCTAAGCTTAAAATTAAACTAATCCTAAGTCAACCAGTCATAACAAAAAGCAACTAAGTCAAAATATAAACAAAAAGAGAGGAGTTAGAACAATGTTACCATGGTGGGGTGTCTCCCACCTAACACTTTGGTTTATTGTCCTTAAGTTGGACTTATGGAGGGCTCTAATCAAGGAGACTTATGCTTATATTCATCTTGGAGCTTCCAACAATGCTTGAATCTCCAAAATTCTCAATTGATTGCACCAAGCTTTGATGGATTTTCCAACAAGCTATGAGCTCCCAAAATAACCTTCTATACAAAAAAAATCAAGAAAACAAACAAAAAGCAAGATATTCACATATTAACATATTCACAATAGCCAATAATATAACACCATTGCAACTCCCCGGCAACGGCGCCAAAAACTTGATGGAAGGCCAAAAGTAGGTTTGGAATTTCTCAAGATAGAATATTTCCGTTGCAAGTATAGTCCAAACCCAACAATTGACCAACATCAAATTTTAATTCAAAGATGTCACAATCAACACAAATAACCAAGAGTATTTAAACTCCCGGGTCGTTCACCTTAGGAATTACAATCAAGTGTCATATTATTGGCTATGAGGGAATTGGGGTTGTGATTACAAGTGACAAGAAAATTAAAAGGCAAGAAAGTGAATAAGCATGCAAGGGAATTAAAACATAAAGCAAGTAAATTAAAAATGGAATGCAAGTGGCAAAAAGGACTCTTGATAAGGATTGGGGAATTGAGGATTTCTATCCTAGTTATGGACCACAAACATGGTAATTGTGTAGAATTAATCCCAATTTGTCTATCCTAACATCGAGAATAAGTCAAAAGAGCATAATTGATCTCAATCCACAAGTCCTAGCCAACTCTATTAATGGAAGGCTTAGAGTTAGTAGAAACCAAATCAACTAACAATCCTCACACAATGTAGAATGGACATTCACCACTCAAGTTCACCTAATTACCCAATTTCCCAACCAATAGTGTGAAAAACCAGGCAAAAATCCAACCAAGTATTTTATCAAATACTTGGAAGGCATAAAAGGAAAGTATGGTAAAATAATAAGAAATAATAAATTCTACAACTACCAATTGAAAGAAAACAATAATAACAATTAAATTAAGCAATAAGAAACATAAAAAATAAATTGCATTAATTGAAATCAAAAGTAACAAAGTGTCATAAACATAAAGGAACAAAAGAAAAGAAATAACAAGTAGAAGTAAAGAGCAAAGATGCAATAACAATAAATGGCAAGGAAAACTAAATAAAAACAAGAATTAAACCTAAATCTAAGAGAGATCTAACCTAATCTACCCTAATTCTAAAGAGAAGGGAGAGTTTCTCTCTCTAGAATATGACCTAAAGCATGATTCTAATCTACCCTAATTGCTCTCCACTTGATATGGAATGATGCCCTTTTGATATAGCAATCAATCAGCTTCAGAAAGTCCAAAATTGGGCTCTGGAGGCCTAGAAATCGCCCCCAGCGTTTTCCTTTAAGTGAGTCACGTGTGCTGATTCGTGCGTATGCACAGGATGTTGTGCGTACGCACACATGGCTGTGTGCTCCTCCTTTGATTTCTTCATGTTTTCTCCCTATTGCATGCTTCTCCTCCACTCTCATCAAGCCATTCCAACCTATTATACCTAAAATCACTCATCAAAAGTATCAAGGCATTGAATAGAATGAAAGTGGAATAAAATTAGTTAAATTAATCACAAAATAGCATGTTTTCACAATTAAGCTCAATTTAGGGAGAGAACACAAAAGTATGCTATTTGGATGAATAAATGTGGGTTTATATGATAAAATCCACTCAAATCAATCCAAAATTTATTGTCAAATATGGATTCATCAATGTCACACAAACGAACTCAATTCAAAATAAACACAGACTAAAAGTGCACCTTATTTAAATCCAGAATGCATCAAAATTACTTAATGATACCTCAAAACTCCTCTTCCTCCTCCTTCTTCTTCATTATCATCATCTTCTTCTTTTCTTATTCGTCTTTTCTTCTTGTTTTACCTTCTCTTGATTCTTCTTGTTTTACTCTCTTAATAAGAATAAAAATAAGAAAAAATCAAACAAAAAAATAAAATACATAATACTACAAAATTAAAAGAAAGAAGAGAAATCTACATTCATTTAATTAAATAAGATTGCAATATATTACAAACTTGTTCATTCAAGTCTAATATAAGAAGCAATGCTCCTAAAAGAAGAAATATGAGCAAGAGAAGAAAGAAAGAAAAAAAAAGAAGAATAAAAAGAAGAAGAAAAAACACAGCATTATTAAAGAAGACATTTTTGTACTTTTGTAGAAAAATTTCTGTGTAAAAAAATTAATAAATTTATAAGTTATTGTTAAGAAATTTCAGTGTTATTTATTCTGATAAATTCTGTATAATTTAAAACTCTTCCTCTTCCTCCTTCTCATCTTCTGCTGCTGCTTCTTCTTTTTTTTAATCTTTTTCTTCTTCATCTTCTTCTGCTTATTTTATTTTCTCATAATTCTTTTTGTTTCACTCTCTTAAGAGAAATAATACCAAAAAAAGAAAAGAAAAATTAATGCTGCAAAATTATTAGGAAGAAAAAGAAGAAAAGAAAAAAATACAGCAATAAACAGCATCAATAAAAGAATCGCGATGGAGAAAAAATGCGTGAAGAAGAAGGAGGAATGAGAAGAAGAAGAAGAAAAAACGCGCAGAAGAAGAAGGATATGAACGTTCACGTTCACATTAGTGGCTAGGAGTTGGAGCGTATATTCACGCTCTCACTAATAAAACTGATTTTTGTTGGGTTTGGACTAACTTGGTTGAATTTGGTTGTAAAAGGACTTGGATGTGTAGCAAGACTCTTTTTTTTTTTTAAATGACTTGATCTATTTACATATATAATTAACACCCTAGATACATAATTGGGCCAAAAAATTTGATTATGAATTTATTTTTGGTGTTATTCTCAAAAATGAAAACATGGACTGTAGGGTTGAGGGTTGGTAGGCTCACCCTTCTCGCACACTGTGAGATACTGGATTTTTATTTTTTATTAAACAAGAAAAAGCATCTCGCACTATGCGAGAAAATTTATTTACTTTTTTAAAATTTTGAAAAAGGGTTCTCATTGTTAACGAGAAGGATTTCACATTTTTTTTAATTTTAAAAATAATTTGGTGGATAGTAAAAAGATTTTCTATTTTTTTTTAAATGGGTGATTAGACATTTCTAGTCTTTCGTATACTGCGAAAAGCTTTTTTTATCAGATTAGATTAACGAATTCAATTTTCTCGTATAAACTATTAATAATTTAATATTATTTCAAATAAAATATTACTATTTTATGAAAAAATAATTAAAAAAAATTTATTTCAGCATAAAGAAGTTAGCCTCGCAGAAGTGAACTACACATTCATTCACTCTTTTTCTACTTCTGTATTTTTGTAATTTCTTTTCCAATTTCAGAATGTTTACCCTTTCTTCTACCTTTATGTTGTTACTTGTGATTTCTACTTGTGTTCTTATTTGATTTCTCTTAGGGTTTTAGAATGTAAGAGTATTAGAGATCTAAAGTTTTTTTTTAGAAGAAATGGACTCTAATGTGTGTCTGTTAGTATATTTTGATTTTGTAAGATTATATTATATACAAATGAGGGTATGAACATTTATCTATACGAGTCTAATATCTTTTATTATTCCTTATACGATGTCATTGTAGAATCACAAAGTGTATTATGACAATACATACACAGTGATTTTTCAAAGAGAGTCAGTAGTATTTTATACAGATAGCCCGTGTTATTTTACGGTGGTCTAATACAGTTTCAAGTAATGAATGTGACCGATGAAGCCACCATACTAGAGATATTAATGATCCATCAATAGAATCAAGCTCATGTGTCGATGATCAAGTTGTATGTTGAATTCGAAGAGTTGGCTATTAGTCACGAAGTAGACGAATCCTTCATAAATGAAGGGGACAACACAAACTGGGAAGAAGAAAACAACAGTGACAGTGAAGATGAGTTCTTAACCAATAATGACATGTTGGGAGAAAATGACGAAGAAAATGAGAGCACAGACATAGATGTTGAGATGTAATAAACACAGCGGGAAGCCAACATCCTTTTGGTTTGCCATCTTTTATGCGTGCTTTGGATTTCGAAGTTATAAATGCACCAGAATTTCCTGAGTTAGTAAACTCAGGTATGTCACTATTTTATTTTTTATCATGACAATTTTACTTTCAATCTTTAAATTATAATTATACATCTTAAATTTAGATGTTGAATTATTTAAAATATATTTGTTAAAAGTACATCTTTTATGAATTTAGTTAAGGTGCCGGTTAAACATAACTAAATATACTTTTATAGAACTTAAAAATTGATGTTCTTCATACATAGGTGTTCCTTCTATGCAAGATGGTGAATTTGCTATTGGAATGGAGTTCAGTTTCAGGAAAGATATAATCATGGCAATTAGGAATTACACCATTTCTAAGGGGGGTCGATTACAAGGCCTTTGAGTTTGAGCATTTGACATTTTATGCAAAATACCTACAATATGGTAGAGGTTGTGATTGGCTGATTTGTGCTAGTTTGATTTAGAAAAAATGTTATTGAAAAATGAGACGATACAATGGAAGTCATACCTGTACTATGGGTACAATTTTTCAAGACCATTCAAAACTGGATTCCAATACAATTATGGTTGCTATAAGGCCTCTAGTCGAAGATGACCCATCTATCAAGGTCTAAGTCATGATTGCAGATGTTCAGTCAAAATTCAACTATACGATCAGCTATCGTAAAGTGTGGTTGGCAAAGCAAAAGTCGATTGCAAAAATTTTTGGAGGTTGGAAAGCCTTCTATGAGTGCTTGCTAGCATAGGGTATAGCAATATGTGCACAGAACCCAGGTTCTGTGGTTCAGGTAGATACTATACCCACATATCGTGGATCTGAGATGGAGGAAGGTGTCAAGATAATACGCCAAGTGTTTTGAACTTCCATCCATGCATCAAAGCGTTCTGACACTATAAATCACCCGTGCAGGTTGATGGCACACATCTGTATGGAGAATACAAGGAAGCTCTTTTGGTTGCTGTGTCTCAAGATGGGAACCAGAATATTGTGCCACTTGCTTTTGCCATTGTTGAAAGAGAGACCGCTGACGTATGGCACTTTTTCCTCTATAATCATCGGAGGAATGTCGTGAGGAGGAATAGCGTGGGTATTATTTCCAATCGACACGATTCTATCAGTGCAGCAATGACTAGAAATAATGGTGCGTGGAGTCTTCCTAAGGCATTTCATATGTTCTGGATTGAGCATATTGCATCAAACTTTCTACGACGATTCAAGGCACCTTACTTGCAGAAATTCATCATAAATATGGGTAAAACATGATTTTCATATATAGTTGAAATTTGTTGGTTATAAATTTTTTATAAAGTAATGATTGGTATCATCTTGTAAAAAATTTTCCTGTAGGGTATTTTAAGACAGAGCAACAATAGAATGAGCAATACCAGCGGTCGTGGGAGCGAGGAAAGGCATATACTCAATGATGTAACAATATCGATCGTCAGCAGTGGGTGATGACTTTTAATGAAGAGCATTGCTGGGGTCACATGACAACTAACCTGGTTGAGTGCATAAAATCTATGTTGAAATGTGCACGAAACCTCCCTGTCACGGCATTGGTCAAAACACTATTTTACCGTTTGAATGAGCTTTTTACTTGGAAGAGTGCCGAGGCTCAAGAGCAGATCATTGCTTGATATGTCTTCTCAAAATTTGCCAGTGCGAAACTGCAGGCAAATTTACAAGCGTCGGGGAACATACAAGTGCATCAGTCTGATGGACGAAACAAAGTGTTTGAGGTTCCTGAGATGCCTAGTGATGCTGAATATACCATTGATCTCAAGTGTAGAGTATGCAGTTGTGGTAACTTCCAGGTGACTCGACTTCCATGTCGTCATGTCTTTGCGTCTTGTGCCAACCAGCGTCTCAATTGACCAACTTATGTTCATGATAACTACAAGATGCATGAAATTCGTAGGGTTTATCAGCACGAGTTTGTACCGATAGGGGATCCAAGCACATGGCCAGCTGACACTGGACCACAGTTGATCTCTAATCTTGTCCTCTGACGAGGCAGTAAAGGTAGACCGAAATCAACCCAATATTTAAACAAAATGGGTGCTCGCCATATGCATGGTCCGCGATGATGCAACTTCTGTGGGGGCAATGGCCATAGCCTCAGTCGATGCCCTCATCGTCCTGGGTCGAGTTCAGGTGGTGCAGGTCCTGTGTAACAGCCCAGACCACCCGCTAGCACGATATTGTCTGCTTTGGTACACAAGGCCTCACAGTTTTGTCTTTGACGATAGGGATGATAGTCGAAGCCCCCACACTCACTCTTCAAAACGCGTCATGCTAGGGAGAGGTATCCACACCCTTATAAGGCATGTTTCGTTCCCCTCCCCAACTGATGTGGGACCTTACAATCCGCCCCCCTAAGGGAGCCCAGCGCCGTCGCTGGCACATTGATCCGGGCTCCGACTCTGATACTATCTGTAACAGCCCAGACTACCCGCTAGCACAATATTGTCCGCTTTAGCACACAAGGTCTCATGATTTTTCCTTTGACGATAGGGATGATAGCCGAAGCCCCCCTCCACACTCACACGTCAAAACGCGTCATGCTAGAGAGAGGTATCCACACCCTTATAAGGCATGCTTCGTTCCCCTCCCCAATCGATGTGGGACCTTACATCCTGTGCCATAGTTAGTTATGTTGTGATTGCATTAAAATCAAATTGTTAAAGTGGTGCAGGTTTATATGATTAATTCATATGTTAAATTTGTCTTTGAAGTAATGTTGTGGTTTTTGTTAGGCTATTGTTGTGAGGGGATTAAAAATGTAACAAAACTTAAGAAAATAAATTCAAACGGTCAACTATAAAAAATTATGAAATTGAACAATTAACTATGAAAAATTACATTGCATAATACATGAGGTAGTTGGTACCAAAGGTGTTTAGCACAAAAAAATAAATACACGTCAGAACATACACATCGGAGTTCCTACCTACGAGTACGCTAAACTAAAACATTACGTAGAGTTCATTTTTTTCTTCCTTTTCCCTAGCCAACTTGGTCCACCTGTAACAAACTTCTTTCTCTTCTTAAGCATCTTCATGAAAGGCAATGGGCTGAGTTTATCCGGTGGTGCTACATGAGTCCAGAGAAAATACGCCCTCTCATGCCCACTATCGCACTGTTAGAGGCCGTCTGCACTACCATGGGGTGAGTCATCATCATCATCACTGTCGTCATCATCAACCATTCTTGCATCCTCCAATCCCTCCTCATCTTCTTCGTCAGAGTCGGTAGGTACATGTGTCTTTGCTGCGCATTTGCCAAGCTTGTTCGCTCAAGCGTGTATCAGCCCTCTCATACGTGTAGTCGAAGCTAACGTCAGGGCAACTACTCTTGGAATCTTAGACATTCGTGCAAGAGACTTGCCACCATGGCTAGGACCATGACAAGCCCACGCATCGACTAGGTTCTACTTGACTTCAAATGAAACCTGCATGTGATTCCTCATTAGGCTGTGGTTGTTATTGCTGAGCACTGCTTGTCACCGGCGTGGCAGGATTCCAAAATGGAAATCGAAATTGGTTTGGTCCCAACTCAAACAACTGAGATACTTAAGAACTTCCAACATTCCATTCTTGTTGTTGTGAATGAAGTGGTTGAGGTGGATAATAGGGTGGCGGTGGAAGATAGTGTGGCACATAATATGGTGGTGGAAGTGGATACTATGGTGGAGGTGGATACTGTCGTCAAGGTGGATAATATGGTGGCGAAGGTGGATACTATGGTAGAGGTCGATACTATGGTGGCTGAGGTGTTCATGTTGTGGTGGCGGAGGTGGATACTTTAGTGGAGATGGATACTGTGGGTGCGGTGGATATTGTAGTGGTGGTGGCTGTCGTGGCGGGGGGGGTGTTGTACATCAAACAGATTGATCCAAACTTTGTCGCATATAGTCAAATGACCACCAAACTCTCTCTTATACCAATTAGTGTACTCAACCGTAGGTAAATAAGGATCTACGTAAAAACCATCAATAGTATACTGGTTCGATTTAGTTCCCACCTACTAAACCATTCGCTATGGAACTCTCTCCAATTCATATTCTGTTCACCATACAACCTGACGTTGTGATGCTTCTCCAAACTCTTTTCCAGACCTAGTAGAGGTTGTGAATAGCCAAATTGCCGACGAATTCGATCAGCTAAGTCCCATTCTACGGTCTCAAAGTCAATTAAGGGGCCAACAATGGTCCATATCTCGTGATGACCGTATACATCGTGTGGCACGTTGTGGTTGTTATGGACATACAGAAGCCACTGAAATTGCAATACAATGTTCCATCAAATAGAGCAGATGGTAACAACAACAAGGATAATAATTGTCATTATAAAACAATTTTTCTAGTTATTACCTGGTCTGGTTGCATATCATCAAGCATCTGCCTAAGATGTGCTACCTTCATTGCTCTATGGTTCTGGTGTTGCCTCCAATTGTTTCATTTGAAAATTTTAAACTATCCAATTAGAAACATAGTAAAATTGACTTAACATAATGATATACAATTCTATCTTACACGTGAAAATACGATTTTACCTTTGTGCTAATGCAAAGACTCCACCTGGAGGAACGAGTGCGAGAATCGGAGCTAGCCAAGGCATTCACTCACATGCCCAGACATACAACAGTAATAGTGGACTATCCATCTCCTTCGTATCATAATGTGAGACCCGACACAAGGACTTATATAGATATGCTAAACATGCCGATCCCCAACTGTAAGACCTGATTTGTGAAAAAATTCTCAACAATGGCAAGTACTTGCAACTCAACATCGACATCATCTTGTCAGGAAATAAAGTGGTCCCGGTGAAGCAAAATACGTGACATCGGACGTAGTGTTGCACTGACTATGGAATATCTAATGCCTCCGCATCACAGATATTCCTGATACAGGACAACTTGATCGCACTAGATATATGATCATTTTCGGTCGGTGGTATCTCGAAGTTGGCCACGCATTTGTCGACCAAGTGAGCAAAACTACTGTTCGTTCTTCGACTTACGGCATGACCATTGGTCAGAAAACTATAGATGTGTGCTACATCTTTCAGTATAATTGTGTATTCACCGATTGAGAAATGAAATGTTTGTGTCTCCGGCCACCATTTATCTATTAATGATGTCATTAAATTTAAATTACATTTCACTATTCCTATTTGAGATATGTGATAAAAACCAATTTTTTTCGTAATGCATTGGTCACCACATGACTATACTGTTCTGGTGGAATTAATTTTTTCAATCTTAAAATTCTCGTCGTCTAAATTTAAATAAAGATAAAAAAATTAAATTAACATGCAACAAAATTTACAAAACCTATATTCGTAATTAAAATTAGTATATATATAAAGTAACATGTTATTTATAATATATGTACCTTACGTATATTATTAGTGCTA
>NC_029793.2:49235784-49236265 GCF_000816755.2 Arachis ipaensis | reverse complement strand
ATTTCTCACTTTCAATGCCTCTAATTTTTAATTCACTGTATTGTATTACACTACCATTCCTACTTTTAGTGTTTTTGAAAACTATGAGAAGAAAAAGGAAGAATTTTATACAGAGTGACGAAATGGAGAACAACTACATTTCATGCATAAAAGATGTGTATAACTATCTCACTTTCTTATAGACGAGGCAGAAAATGTGTGTCGCCACCCCAGCTTCTCGTCATTGCCGAGAAAGGACTGTCAGGCTCTCGCTCAGTGCGATAAGTCTTTGTCACCACCAATAAATACATTTTTCTTTTAGCCTACGTAATTGTACATACATCACCGAAATGAAAGTGATATGTAAAACAATTTCTGACATAATTGATCCATATTATTTTAGATCACATTTTTAAATACTTTTCTAAAAATAATGGATATTGTTTTTCTTTTGTGAAAATATTATTATATATGTTTTAAGTTTTAACATTAATTATAATGA
>NC_029793.2:49233493-49235683 GCF_000816755.2 Arachis ipaensis | reverse complement strand
TATTACCATTTCTACGTTGTTTTATAAGTATGAAATGGTAAAAAATGTAAAAATACGGAATCAGAAAGAAGAAGAGAAGAGAGCTCGAAGGACTGAATCTTTTCTCTTTTTATACCTAATTCTAATTGATACAAAATAATAATTCTCAAAACTAATAATATCTTTTATTAGAGTAAATAGCCAAAATCGTCCCTGAAAGATACTCCGATCTCCATTTTGGTCATCGAAAGATAAAGTTAATCGAAATCGTCCCCGAAAGATACACGATTGGTCACGTTAGTCCTTCCGTCAGTTGGATGATGACGTGTCACGTTAAGTGCCACATGGCATATGATGATGTGGGGGGCTAATGCCACGTGTCACAAGATGATTGGTTGACGTGTCAACTCAGTGACACGTGGCACTTGACATGTAAAAAAGTTATTAATAATCAAAATAGTCCTTGAAAGTTTAGACGTAAGTCATTTTCATTCCTGAAATTTTAAAAATTGATCAAATTAGTCCTTATATAATTTTTTTATTTTTTCTTGATAATATTAAATTTAAATTATTTTTTATACTACTAATTTTAATAGAAATGTAATTGACAATAAAAAAATTAGTAATTGTATCTTTTCTTCTTAAAAATTTTTTCAATAAAATTATCTCTCTCCTTTAATTCTTGTCAAAATCTCTCTTATTCTTTTCTATTTTAAAACATTTTTCTTACATTATTACATATTGCTAGTATATATATATATATACACACTCAAAATTGAAATGTATGTATTTGTTAACCTAAACAAAGTTATATGCTCAAAATCAAAATTTATGTATGTTAAACAAAGTTAATAAAATTTTATACATCTTTTTTTTCATTACGGTATTACTTTCATTTAGGTTAACATACATAAATTTTGATTTTGAGTATATAACTTTTGTTTAGGTTAACAAATACTTACATTTTAATTTTGAGTATATATATATATATTCCACCAAAATGTAATAATGTAAGAAAAAGATTTTAGAATAGAAAAGAATAAGAGAGATTTTGACAAGAATTAAAGGAGAGAGATAATTTTATTGAAAAAAATTTTAAGAAGAAAAAAACAATTACTAATTTTTTGATTGTCAAAACATTTCTATTAAAATTAGTAGCATAAAAAAATATTATTATCAAAAAAAAATAAAAAAAATTATATAAGGACTAATTTGATTAATTTTTAAAATTTCAGGGATGAAAATAACTTACGTCTGAACTTTCAAGGACTATTTTGATTATAAATAACTTTTTTACATGTCAAGTGCCACGTGGCATGCCAGGTGTCACTGAGCTGACACGTCAACTAATCATCTTGTGACACGTGACATTAGCCCCACGTCATCATCCAATTGACGGAAGGATTAACGTGACCAATTGTGTATCTTTCGGGAACAATTTCGATTAACTTTATCTTTCAAGGACCAAAATAGAGATTAGGGTATCTTTTAAGGTCGATTTTGCCTATTTACTCTATTTTATTATTTTAAAAATTAAATAAAAAACCAAAAATAAGCCTTCCATAAATTTGCTTGACACGAGTCTAGCACTAAACACCGAATAATGGAATAATGGATTATTGTTATTGTAGTTTTTTCGTATACCACTATGTGTAGTCATAATTAATTCTTGTTTCTCGTGTCATCCATAAATCGCTACAAGTCATAGTAATTTATGCTATATATGTGTTCCTTCGTAATTTGCGATGTGTTATAGCAAATTACATGTATTTATTTAAACCGCTACGACTTGTAGCAATTTATATAATAAATAAAATGCAGTTATATGTAACGAATATTAAAATGCTGTAATTACGCAATTTTTTTTTGTGTCTAAACAAAGAAAAAAACAAAGTAAAAACTATTCTAAATTCGAGCGGATGATTTATTGGAGATCAACATCAGGCTCAGACCAATTAACATGATTAGAGTTACTCTTGACATCATATTTAGCCATCTAATTCGCAACTATATTGGCTTCTCGGGACACCCATTTAACGTGAACAAGCCAAAGACGAGATAAAAATTTCTGAATCTTATGAACCAAAAAATTGTAAATTGGCCCAAAAAATACAAATAAATGCTATTTATTAAAATAAGAAAACTTAGGCATGCATTTTAACTTAAAAAAAATAAAAAAAATTTATAAAATAAGATAAGATTAAAATATAA
>NC_029793.2:49222978-49233474 GCF_000816755.2 Arachis ipaensis | reverse complement strand
GACCTTTTATAATTATGATTTAGTATTTAGAATTTTAAATTTTAAATTTTAAATTTAGAATAAAAAGTATTTAAAAAATTAATTGATACTTACTTTTTATGATTTACGGACATGAGACACAACACGATATGAATTCACTGACACATAAATTTTAAAATCTTATCAAATATATGTTAAGAATAAGATTGAACATATTGACATGTAATGGTATTTAAGTGTATCCAAATATGTCAAGAGAAAAAAAATTTTTATCAAGACACATTTAAACACAGCAGATACACGTGTCAGACGAATGTCAATAATTATCATGTCTAAAATATATCTAATAAATTCAACAAAATATCCGTACTTCATAATTTATCTTCCTAATTGAATTCTATGCTAAATAATTTCTTTTCACCCTATTTCATATTAATATTGTTAAAAATGCGTAATTTGATTAAAAAATATCTAAATACCTTTTAAACTCTATTGTATATAGTAGACAACTAGTTAATGAGTTATAACTCAAACGACATAGTCTCTTCATACTCACCTATAGATTGTGAGTTTGAGTCTCTCTATCTTTAGTTAAAAAAAAAGAATAAACTACCATTTCTACCCAATAAAGTTAAAAACACTGACATATCTACCTATAGAAAATAAAAATTACCATTTGTACCCATAAAAAATGATTTTTACAAGCAAAATTATTTAAACCCTAAAAAATTAAATAAAATCCTTAAACTACCATTCTCTCCACCACTACCACTATCATCTCCTCCCCCCTCCTCTCTCCCTCTCTCTCAATGTTCCGCTAGGACAAATCTTGCAGGTTCCGACGGTGCAACCAGCTCTCCCCACAGGTGGGGCATCGGGCTTTCACCCTCCGAAGAGGATGGCACCATAATTAGAGCTCACGCTCGGTTTGGCAACAAGTGGGCCATCATAGCCCGACTCTTTTTCGGCAGAACCGACAATGCCATTAAGAACCACTGGAACTCCACCCTCAAACGCAAGTGCGCCTCCATGGACCCCATCGACGATCCTCACTTCGCGCAGCCACTCAAATGTTTCGTTAGCGCCGGCGCCGCCATACTTGTGTCAACGGTGGTGGTGAGGTACTCGTTGCCGACATTGATGGCGGTGACGGAGATGGCGGGCAGGAAGGGGAGGATGCGGATGGAGAGCCAGGAGTGTGCAGTGGAGATGTCGGAGCTGATGTTGGCGACGCGGGAGTTCTCGAGGGAGACAATGAAATCAATGGCAAAAGCTTGGAGGATTCAGGGTTAGAGTCATAGATCTTAACCTTGCTGATGAGTGTTTTCGATTAACCCTTAAAAAAGTCGCAGCCTTTGAATGTGTGTGTGCAGAGAAAACCCAATCCATTCAGGTGGTGAAGTTAACGGCAGTGATGACTGATGGTGATGGTGGTGGTGGTGCTGTTGAATCGCGATCGACATCGATGGAGGAGTGTGCAGCCGAAAGGGTTAGGGTGACGGCTGAGGAGGAGGGTGAGACGGTGGTATTGAGCGATAATGTGGTTGATGTTGGAATTGGGTCACTCAGAACATTGAGAGAGAGAGAAAGGAAGAGGGGGGAGGGGGAGGAGATGATAGTGGTAGTGGTGGAGAGAAGGGTAGTTTAGGAATTTTATTTAATTTTTTAGAGTTTGGATAATTTTGCTTGTAATTGTGTGTTCCCTAACAGTAACGTATTCTTATACACATTTTAAACTGTTTAACCGACTAAAATCTTAAAGTGGTCTTTGAGATTGGGCGAGTTATCCATAATCGTCTTTGACTTTTAAAATTCTCTAATAGCATCCCTCACATTCAGCTCCGAGATCCATAATTATCCTGCGACCCTTTCCGGCACATAGTCAACAAATGGAATAATGATCTGGTACCTCCCATGCCATGCTGGAGCCAGCAACGGCTAGCTGACGTGGCAAATCTTAATTTTCTACCCAATGTGGTCCTGGTCCCATTAAAATCCTAAAAGCTAAAAATAATTATTATATGTAGTATCTCTTCTTCCCTTCTCCGTTGTCCCATAATTGTGGTCCACCATTGTGATTTAACGGAGATTCTATTGACATGTGCAAATGTGCTTTCCACATAATAAAATCTACCTGTCAGAGCCAGATCTCAGTGAAAATTTGGGGTTGCAGGATGAAACTCGTGATGAACTTGGTGCAGAGTTCCACAAAAAGTTAAATTTGAAGAATGAGGATGAAATGGTAGCTGAAAATGAGAAAAAAGATTCGGACTTTGTAGCTGGTAGTGGAGAATATGGTGGTGAGGAATTGGGTGGTGAAGGTGGTTGTGCCCCGGAAACAGGTGAAGCATAAGAGAGTGATGATAATGATGGTTGGGATGATGATGAGGGTTATGGCTGGAATGAGAATGTGAAAGAGAGTGAGGTTGATAAGGTAAGTGGAGATTTTGATGTTAATGGTGATGGTAATGGTGATGATGAAGTTGAAGTCGAATGTGATGAAGAAGTGGAGAAGAAGAAAGATAGAAACAGTGGTAGAGTTCAACAGCAATATCTACTGAGGCCTGATGCTGAAGATTGTGCTTTCTATCTTAAAACTGGAATTTGCAAATTTGGATTCAATTGCAAGTTTAATCACCCACTTGGTAGGAGGAAGAACCAGGTATTAATTATTCTTCTGTTCCTATTATCAATCTAGCACAGTGGTCTGGATTGCATGTTTGAAAATTAGAATTGAAATTCACTTGTGAATATTTATCATTTGTCCAAGATTTTTTTCTTTATATTTTTAGCATTATATATTATATCAATAGAATGAGTAGATTGAGATAAAGGGCATTTATGCTTAGCTAAATAGTCACTGGCTTGCCCTTTACCTCCAAACATTGCTTCAGTGCATCAATGGAATCTCTGTTAAATCACAATGGTGAACCACAATTATGGGACGAAGGAGAAGAGAAAAAGAGATACTACATATAATAATCATTCTTAGTTTTTAGGGTTTTAATGGGACCAGAACCACATTGGGTAGAAAATTAAGATTTGCCACGTCAGTTAGTCGTTACTGGCTCCAGCATGGCATGAGAGGTGCCAGATCATTACTCCGTTTGTTGACTGTGCGCCGGAAAGGGTCACAGGACAACTATGGATCTCGGAGCTGAATGTGAGGGATACTATTAAAAAATTTTAAAAGTCAAGGGCGATTATAGATAACTCGCCCAATCTCAGGACCACTTTGGGATTTTAGTCCCGTTTAACCAATCAACTTTGATCATACCATATTAAATGTTAATCATTTTAAAATAATTATTACAAAGAATTAAATTTAATACGTTTCAGTAACAATTTTTAATCATTAAACTATGTTAATTAATTTTGTATTTTTGTTTTTTTTTTGTTAGTAGAATTTTTGTATGGTTGTCACTCATCAGTCATCATTGACGGAAAAAATGTTTTAAAGTGAGAAAAACTAAAATAATAAAATAAAAGTTTAATAATGATTAAATTTGTAATTTTTATTATGTATAGAATTTATTATTTTAATTTACAAGTAATTAAATTTTCATTTTTTTTGCTGTATCAACTTTTAAGCACTGATTGCCCAACTCACACATAAATGGCTGCATTATTTATTGCATAAAAAATAAGAAGTTTCAGTGGCTGCATTACTGTAGAGTGGAGACCAGTAGCAAATCCCCGCATCTCACATCCAACAGCCTCCAAAACTCAAAACACAAAATCAACGGCGAATAAAACCCAATCACCACTATTCTTAACATGACCTACGCCACATGCAAATAAACCCCAGATATTATGAATCGTGTTCCCTTTCTCTACTTCTTCAGTTCTGTCTGTCTTTGTCGTTTTTTCACCCCTGACATCTATAACTTTCCAGATGTTTCACCGCCCCATGTTTTCATTCTCAATTCTCACCGTGATCCCAACTTCTTTCTTTAAAAAAAAAAAAATCCTTATTCCAATTACCTCCTTCTCTCATCATTTCAGCTTCGCGTTCAATAACGAAAAGTCGGAAACCCTATTTAGTTCTCTATTTGAGAACTGAAACAAAGTGTTTCCAATTTGCTTGGAAGTCGAACTACTGAATTGGTTCGCCAAAATCTTTTTCTGTTCGAATCTTTGCGTAATAGCAACAGAAAAAAAGAAAAAAAACTGGAGGCTTTTCCTTCTGCATTGTTTTTCATGGTGAGAACTTTGCTTTAATCTTCTGTAAGCTGATTGAGCTGTTTTTTTTTTGTCCAAATCTCGTTTTGGACTTTAAATTCCGAGATTTTGAGGAGTTGTTTAATCTGAACAATTTTTTTTCTCTCTCAATTGGTTTGTATTTAAGATAGCTACCGCAAATTAGAATTTGACACTGTTGAATCTAAGATGCTAATTTTGATTTATTTTGCTAAGCGTTTTCCCAATTTTGTTGTCGTTTTGTGTTATTGATATATTGCTACTGATCTTCGCCTTCTACATGTTGTTTGTTTTGTTCTGATTGCAGAGATTCTCTTGTTGATGCGATCCTAAGGTTCTTGAATGGACAGTTCGGAGACGTAGATTTGGATTTTTGGAACACGAGATTGACTTTGAACTTGGAAACTCGGCTATAATAATCTGAAGTTTTAGTGCAGCATCTGGTTCTGCAATTATTGGAATTTGTTTTCTTCTTCTTCTTCTTCTTTTGGGGAAGTGAGTGTTGTGTCAAAAATGGGGTTCGAATTAGATGCTGTGGTTTCGAAATTGCAAAATCTTGCCACTTCTGATCATTCCTCTGTGGTGTCAATGAACATCTTTGTTGCACTTCTGTGTGCTTGTATTGTTATTGGCCATCTTCTTGAGGAAAATCGGTGGATGAATGAATCTATCACTGCCCTTTTGATTGTAAGTGTTCAGTTTGCTTTCTGACTTGTTTCTCAATAGTATGAAGGAAAGGAAGTATGAACTGTGAAGAATCCCACTCCTTTCCGAATTTGTTTGCTGTAAATTTAAGAGGCAGTGATTTTATGTGTATATTATGTGTGTTGTGTGTTTGGATTAAGTTATTTTATATTCAGAAATCATAATAACTTATAATTTTCGGAGATTGTATATGGGGAAAAGAATAAATAAATAAAGTAGTTTTCTTTTTGGAAAGATAAGAAGAAAAACATGGGGAGTAAAGGTTTAGTTTGGCCCTTGAGATTTCAAAATCTGGTCCTTGAAGTTACACTTCGTGATTCAATTTGATTCTTTATTTTTGTTCACAAAAGGATCGAAGTTGATAAAAAACAAAAAATTGAAACTTCAATAAATTGGTACGTCTGAAATCTCAAGGGCTAATTTGAATCATGGCCACAATCTCGAGGACCAAAATGAACTTCTCAACATGGAGTTGGGTGCAGCCTTTTTTCCACTGAGTTTCTAGTTGGATAGTGACTTAATTTCACTTGGATTCTTTTCAGGGCGTTTGCACTGGTGTGTTCATTTTGCTGGTCAGTGGTGGTACACACTCGCATATTCTTGTCTTCAGTGAAGATCTTTTCTTCATATACCTTCTTCCACCTATAATATTCAATGCCGGGTAATTTTTTCTGCACTTTACTTCTTTGCTGTAATATTCAGATTTTTTTACTGTATAAACCATTAGCTCGTTAAAGAAAACGAAAATTTGTCCGCAGACTCCAATGTTAAAGTGGTCTAAAGGTCTAGATTTTCTCAGATACTACAGCATGCTTAATGAGTAATGCATATCTTTATGATGCCCCCTTTTATCTTTGTTGAAAAGAATGTATTTCTGCAGAACCAGTCATCATGAATTACATAATTAATGGCAGAGAAATTTTAGGAGCATATGGCATCTGTGGAGTCTGGGTGTTTGAAATGTAGCTGGTACTAGCACTCTGTCTACTTGCTTGCTCTCCTGCATGCGACTTAAAACTGTTGAATACTAAGCTTGTGGCTTTGTTATTTCACCACTGCAACAACTCACAACTTAAACAATTCTACTTAGTCTTCTTGGCTCTTGCTTGCAGACGAAAAACTTCAAAATCATGTTTCCCCCTTCCAAAATTCTTATTCCGCTTCCCTACTCTGAAAATCTATATTTTATTCTTACCATTTTAACTTCACAGGTGTGCCGTAAATTGTATTTACTATTTTCTTATGAGTTTGTTCTTTATATTTCTTCCAGGTTTCAAGTGAAAAAGAAGCAGTTCTTTGTTAACTTCATCACCATCATGATGTTTGGTGCAGTTGGTACATTAATATCGTGTACCATCATAACCTTCGGTATGTTTTTTCCCATTAAATGGATTTTTTTTTTCGTTGTTATAGAAGTTTTGGCATAGTTACAAAATAATAACAAATGTTAGCTTGTTAGTAACAAAAGATTTTCAATTCAAATCCTTTTATTTTGTGTGTGTGCGTCTATCTATATAATTCTAGATCAAGTAAACTATATAATAACTGGAAACTGACTGTGCATAAATATGTTTTAGTCTGCTGACTTAAATTTGATGCATTGTTTTAGGTGTTACACAAATTTTCAAGAGGATGGATATTGGTCCTATGGAAATAGGGGACTATCTAGGTAATATGTTTATCAGTTTTATCTACTTGTCAACTGCTTGCTCTGTTTGTAACTCACTGACTAGTGTAAATATTTCAGCAATTGGTGCAATATTTGCCGCAACAGATTCTGTGTGCACATTGCAGGTTTGAATCAATAAAGTTTTTGCATTTTTCCAGATTCCAGAAACTAAAGTGTTAGAGCTAATCATTGACTTCACAAATGATGATGCAGGTGCTAAATCAAGATGAGACACCTTTATTGTACAGTCTTGTATTTGGGGAGGGTGTTGTGAATGATGCCACATCAGTGGTGCTTTTCAATGCAATCCAAAGCTTTGACCTTGAGCAAATTGACCCGTCAATTGCTTTGCAATTTATTGGCAACTTCTTGTATCTGTTTCTCACAAGCACATTGCTTGGAGTTGGGGTAACTGTCTTTCTCCTACTAATTCCATTGTGATCAAGATGATACCCACTTAAATTTATTACTTTGGCTTTGGTCTAATGTATCTCCATCAACTTCTAGGCAGGGCTGCTTAGTGCTTACATTATAAAGAAGCTGTATATTGGCAGGTATTTTCTTTAGAGAATTATGTTTCCGTTTACATTCTCTGTCTGGCAGTCAGATCTCTATTTTTTCAGTGTGGCATGGGAATAAATTATTCAGTGAGGTTAACAAATGTCTCCTTACCTTTCAGACACTCTACAGATCGTGAGGTTGCTCTCATGATGCTCATGGCATACCTCTCCTACATGGTGGCCGAGGTATGTTTTAAAGAGCATTAGCAGTGTTTTTATTATGCTGTGTCATTAGCATGAGGCTGATGTATCTTCATTGTCTGCAGTTGTGCTATCTGAGTGGCATTCTCACTGTATTCTTTTGCGGAATTGTTATGTCTCATTATACTTGGCATAATGTGACAGAGAGCTCAAGAGTCACCACCAAGTACATTTTTTAAATGATTTTGCTCAAGCCATGTATGCTACCAAACTCTATATTATAAATTTCTAATTGCATACTAATCTGACTTTCACAGGCACGCATTTGCAACCATATCGTTTGTTGCTGAGATATTTCTCTTCCTTTATGTTGGTATGGATGCCTTGGACATTGAAAAGTGGAGTTTTGTCAGTGATAGGTATGTCCTGTTTTTCTCCCGGGTACTAGAAAATATTCAAACTAATCCTTTAAACTAAAATATTGTTGAATGTCATACTCTATCAAAAAATGGTATGTGGTAGCTATTATACCGAAACTGTCCGTATATTACAGATTTCTTCTATGTCGGTGTTTTCATTTTTCAGAAATTATATCTATCATTTTTTCCTCTTGAAATATTATATTCGGGTAACGTATGTTTTTTGGTCCCTAATGCTTTGCAATTTTCTTCAAAATTATCCCTAATGTTTAATTACATTCAATTTTGCCCCTAACGTTTTTGATTTGAGTCAAAAAATTACTCTTTGCATTAATTTCATGTAAAACGTTAGGGACAAAATTGAAAACTTCCAAGGGTAGTTTTGACATAAATTGAAAACGTTAGGGACTAAATTGAAAGAAATTAAACATTAGGGGTATTTGGGTTTGAAAAAAATCGCAAACAATCGGGACAAAAAGTATACCCTATTATATTCAGTATATATAAAAAAAAAAAATTAATGTGCCACACTTGATTACTTCTGCAGACCTGGAACATCAGTAGCAGTGAGTGCAGTATTGATGGGTCTAGTACTTGTTGGAAGAGCAGCTTTTGTTTTCCCGTTATCGTTCTTATCCAACTTGGCCAAAAAGTCATCAAGCGAGAAAATCACTTTCAGGCAGCAAGTATGATTAATTTTCCATTAATGAGTACCTTCATTCCAGATCTCTTGTGCTACCATCAAGTTCTGCTGGCAAGTTTCTCATTTCTTTTTTCCTTATTGCAGGTGATTATTTGGTGGGCTGGTCTTATGAGAGGTGCTGTTTCAATGGCACTTGCATATAATCAGGTAGGAGCAATACTGCAGACAATAAGTCGTGGTTGTTTGCAAACTTGAATGAATGGCTACTTGTCCAGACAAAGTACAATAAGGATCTTAATAAAGAGTGCCCTAAGATACTTCTTAAGCTTACTAACCAAGGAAGTTTTTATATGTTTCCAATACCATTGAAGGCATGAAAAGTTTCTACTCTTGTATCTTTAAACCCCTTTGGCTACTGGTAAGCAAAATCGTAAGAGATTTTCTAGCTAGTGCCCAACAGTCATTGGCTAATGAATGTAAGAGTAGGAAAGTTGTTAAACTTTCACATCATCTAATACATTAAAAGGTTAAAAGTTTTTTAGATTTCAGTACAAACTTTTCCTTTTTGTTTCCATAACCAATGGACATAGGGCACTAGTTAGATAAACTCAAATAATATTAAGCATGAGTAAAATAAAGGAAAGCATTAATGGTCACTTATTTAGGATATTAAAGTTCATGCTTGACAGCTTGAATAATTCATACTCTTATGGCATGCAGTTCACTATGTCCGGGCATACACAACAGCAATCCAATGCTATCATGATCACCAGCACCATCACAGTTGTGCTTTTCAGCACAGTGGTAAGATATCTATTTGTTTCTGGCATCATCTCTAACAGTCACTGGTTATTTCATTGATGTATGACTGATAATTGCTCTCTTGGGTTAGCATTTTGGGGTTCTCTGTATCATATGAAACCACACGTCAGATTGATATTTGCATACGTTATGTGAAAATATATAATTCATTTGTCTACTTCCCTTGCTTTGGACAACTAATTTCACTTTTTCTCTGTAACTGTTCATGGTCATTCCAAATCTATACAAATTTGATGTGTTTTAGTGCTAGAAATTATTTTTGATAGATATAAAAGTTTAACACACGAGTCATCCACTTAGTTCCTTCAATGGTTCCATATAGAAGTATATGATTAGAGATTAGACTCTGAAACTTTTGATGCTGATACTATATTGAAGTTAAACCTTTAGTGTCATAATATAAATTAGGATAAAGTATACTTTTTGTCCCGAATGTTTGTGATTTTTTTCAAAAAATACTTTTAACGTTTAATTTCACTCAATTTTGTCTCTTTAACATTTTCGATTTGTGTCGAAATTATCTCTGAACGTTAATTTCGTCCAAAATGTTAGGGACAAAATTGAAAACCTTCAGGAGTAGATTTGACACAAATTCAATGCGTTAGAGTCAAAATTGAATAAATCATAAACTTTAGGGACAAAATTGAATAAAATTAAAAACTAGGGATACGCAAATGTTAGGGACAAAAAGTATAGTCTATTTTTATAGGTTTTTATTAAGTTTTCCTTGCTGATGGCAATGACACAACTTAATTACATTTTCTCAGGTGTTTGGTTTGATGACTAAACCACTCATAATGCTTTTGCTGCCTCCAAACCCTCATAAAGGTACAAGCTCCACGAACAGCATATTGAGTCCAAAATCAGTTACTGTCCCACTTCTAGCCCAAGAATCTGAAGCTGATCTTGAAGGCCATGAAGTTACTCGCCCAAGCAGTATTCGCAACTTGCTAACCAGGCCAACACACACCGTCCACAGATTATGGCGTAAGTTCGACGATTCATTCATGCGCCCCGTTTTCGGCGGCAGGGGTTTTGTTCCTGTAGAGCCTGGTTCTCCAACTGAACGCAATGGCCATGGATGGCATTGAGAAGGCCAGAAAACAAAATATTTATGATGTGTTGTAAGCTGCTTAAAATTTTGTGCAGATAAAAAATGCGTGTATGAAGAACCACCTTACTGAAATTTTGTTAAGCTGTGTGTGTATGGTGATCAGAACTTAGACAACTATGTAACATAGTTCATCGCTGCCTATCTTGTAAGTTGTAAAGCTTATGAATTATATTTGTATTTAATTGTTTGTAGATTCTAATTATTATAAAATTTGTCGCAAAAGTTGTGCCGTCACGTTCATTGG
>NC_029793.2:49213509-49222750 GCF_000816755.2 Arachis ipaensis | reverse complement strand
AAGAATTTTTTGGTGCACTAAGGGTAATGCTAAAGATTGTTTGTTAGTGTGGCTAGGCATGTGATGTAGTAGTGGCAAGTATGTTAAGTATGTCATAAGTTATTCACTTGAGAGTTGAGACACTAACAGAGTCAAAGCCTACGACCTTTTTCTCCAGCAGTGGAGCTTCAACTCTCCAGCAGTGGAGTTCAACTTCTTCGATAAGCAAAGCCGGTGATCACATTAATACACTAAACACATATTTCTCGAAAACACTACAACATATTTCTTTACAAAGAGAGTGCTAACAATCATTACAAAGAATCATCCTTTTAGGAAGAAGAATGGAAGGTATGATATTTGAAGGCATGGGGGGAGATGTGGTTCACTTTGATGAGGCCCCAGTTCAACAGGAAGCAGCTGCCAATCAAAAACTAGTCGGAAGAGTACTAACAAAAAAATCACTCAACATGACTACAGTGCGAAAGACCATCTTTCAGATGTGGGGAGATCTGCAAGGATTGGTGATCACTAGTGCAGGTTCCAAGTCTTTCATTTTGAACTTTAAAAGTCAAGATGAAGCAAGGAGAGCTTATGAAGGCGGACCATGGAGAATAGAAGGCCATATGCTTAGTCTTCAATGGTGGAGCTCAAATCTGTCCATTGATGAGGTAAATTACAATCAGCTTCCTATTTGGATTCAAATACATGGATTACCATATGATAAAATCAATAAAAGTAACGCTGAGAAAATAGGAGCAATATTGGGTAGGGTTATAACTGCAGAAGATCCTTTTGTTGAAAGAAATATGCTTAGACCTTTTTTGAGAGTTAGAGTTGAGATTGATATTCAACTTCCATTAAAAACTGGATTCTGGTTCAAAAAGTTTGATGGAAGTCATGCATGGGCATCGTTAAAATATGAAAAACTGTATGACTACTGCTATAAGTGTGGGATGATTGGTCATGATAGAAGGACCTGTGTTGAGGAGATGGCTATGTCCATAGTTAATCCTAATATGTCCAAATATGGTCCTGAGCTCACTACTCCAGGTCTGAAGTCCATAGATGTTGAAGCAAGAAAGGCTAGGATTAGGAGACAGAAGGAAGATCAAAACAACTGGATGGAGGAACTATGGGAGGCGCGTGAGAGAAGCCAACAGGAAAGGGTATGGCAAAGAAGGCACCATGAGAGAGAAGGAGAGTCTAGTCAAGGGTGGGTAAGGAGCTCTCAGGCTAGTGTCTCAGTAAAATCAGTAGGCAGAGTAGATGGTACACAGGATTTATTGGCAAATAGACAAGTGGCATTGCAGAAAAATCTGGAACAAAATGAAGGGGCTGATCTGGATGAGCTGATGGGTGATGATAATACTACTGTCTTGGAATTAGGTGATGGGGCTCAGACAGAAAGAAGGATTGAGGAAATCTCCTCTGGTTCAAGGGATAGACCAGGGGATAAATCAAATCAAGGTACAGAGATTGAGAGGCCAAATAAATATGTAGAGAAAACCATTGGAGGCATGGAGGGGATGATAAACCACTATTTTATGGTTTATCTTGTACTCGATTGAGTGGTTTTTATCTACTCTTTATCCACTTATTCATACTATTTGCATGGTTTTACATTTGCCTTCCTAATTATGTGCTTTAATTGAAAACATGTTTCTTTGGACTTATATTTGCTAATATTAATCCTCTCTTATTACCATTAGATGCCTTGATATGTGTGTTAAGTGCTTTCAGAGATTACAGGGCAGGAATGGCTCAGAGGATAGAAAGGAAGCATGCAAAAGTGGAAGGAATACAAGAAGTTGGAGAAATTGCTAAGCTGTCCAGCCTGACCTCTTCGCACTCAAACGGCTATAACTTTAGCTACAGAGGTTCAAACGACGCAGTTCTAGTTGCGTTGGAAAGCTAACGTCCGGAGTTTCGATTTAATATATAATATGCCATAGTTGCTCTGACGCTAGGTGACGCGACCGCGTGCTCCATGCGGCCGCGTCGCAGTGACGGAAATCAGCGTGTTTGAATTCTTCTCCAGCGATTTCTGGGTTGTTTTCGACCCAGTTTGCGGCCCAGAAAACACATATTAGAGGCTATAAAGTGGGGGAATCCATTCATTCATAGAAAAGCTTTCACACATTCACAATTTTAGGAGTAGATGTAGTTTTTAGAGAGAGAGGTTCTCTCCTCTCTCTTAGGATTAGGATTTAGGACTTCTCTTAGTTTTAGGAGTGACTCTCAATCCCAGGTTCAATGTTCTTTTTATTTATTTTTCTAATTTAATTTATGAATGTCTATGTCAGATTTAAGTTCTTTTGTGAATGCAATTCGAGGTATTTTCAGATTTAATTTTGCTTTGCTTCATTTATAAATGTTTTTAATTTAATTTAGATATTTTCCCTTTTGGCTTTGGTTAATTAATTGGTGACTCTTGAGTTATCCAACTCGAGTTGTTGATTGAAAATTAGAATTATTCAAGAAATAATTCGAGATCCTATAACTCTAGCCTTTCCCAAGGAAAGACTAGGACTTGAGGATTCGAAATTAATTCATCCACTTAACTTACCTTCATAGTTAGAGGTTAACAAAGTGGGAGAAAAATCTAATTCTCATTACAATTGATAAGGATAAACAGGATAGGACTTCCAGTTCTTCATACCTTGCCAAGAGATTTTATTATTGTTAATTTATTTTACTTGTCATTTAAATATACCGGTGCCCATTGCTCAAACTCAACATTCCCCAGAAAACTCATAACCAATAATAAATACACCTCCCTGCAATTCCTTGAGAAGACGACCCGAGGTTTGAATACTTCGGTTATCAATTTTTAATGGGTTTGTTACTTGTGACAACCAAAACGTTTGTACGAAGGGATTTCTGTCGGTTTAGAGACTATATCTACAACACGACTGTTTTTATGAAATTCTTTACTGGCAAAAATCCTAACGTCAAAATGGTGCCGTTGCCGGGAAATTACAAACGTGTGCCTTATTATTGGTTATTGTAAATATTTGCTTTTTATTTGTTTATTTATTTTTATTTTTGCTTTTTTCATAAATTAAGAGGTTATTGGTTTTTATTTAATTAAAAAATTTTTTTTCGAAAAAAATAATTTTTTTTTCAAAAAAAAAAATTTTTCAAAATTTTTTTTTCTCGGTGTTCATCTTGATCTTCAGGTTGTTCTTCGTGTTCATCTTAACCTTCAAGTTGTTCTTAGTTGTTTTTTTCGTTTTGATCTAAAAATTTTTAAATTTGTTGTCATTTTATTGTTTTTCTCTTTTCTTATTAAATTCAAAAAATTCAAAATTTAAAAATCAAATTTCAAAATTCAAATTTAAAAATTTTCAAAATTCAATTTTAAAAATTTTTTCAAATTTCAAAATCTCAAATTCAAAATTCAAATTTCAAAAATTTAAAATTCAAATTTCAAAAAATTCAAATTTCAAAATTTTAAATTTCAAATTTCAAAATTTAATTTTCAAATTCAAAATTTAAATAACCTTTAAATTTAAATTTGTTTTTATTTTTAATTTTTATTTGCTACTATAAACTCTCACCTCTTTGGCTATGAGTCTGGTTACAATAATGTTGCAGGAAGAAGAAATTACAATGAGAACAGGCATCAAGGTTGGAACAATCAAAGATGGGAGGAGCCACAAGGATTTGATCAAACCTCATGGCAACAACCACCTCCAATGGACTATCAACAACCACCACCATATACCTGTGAATCCTCTCCTCAACATGACTTTGGACCACCAAACTCACAAGCCCCTTTCCGCCATTCACCTCCATATGACCCTAACCCTCAACCACCATACCAACCACCTTATGAGCCATATGAACCATATATAGAACCACCCCAATTCCAACCCAATTACTCACAAGAACCACCACTTCAATATTCACCATCTCCATATCCATCAATCCAAGAGCTCTATGATCCTATTTATGAAAGCCGAGTGCATCAAGAGACAAAGGATCGTTTCAAGGAAACAGTGGATCGATTTTAGGCAACCATTCGTCAATTGGAACAAGCGATAAATCAATTAGCTTCCCGACGTTCGGACACTCAAGGAACCCTCATGGCTTCATGTGGGCAATCCAATGAAGAACGTAGCATGAAGGAGATACTAGAAACTCCAGTGAACAGTACGGAGCATGACTTTGTACTGGAACAAGTGAAGGAAGCCGAAATTATTGAAGAAGAAGAAGTGGTTGAAGACTTAGGAGATGCAGAACCTCCATGGGAAGGTCCAGTCATAGAACCCCCTTCCAAGACGTTTGAAATTGATGCTGAGGAGGGTGTACAACCTCCAAGGCATATCACAGTTGAAGACTTGTAAGAGGTTGATCAAGAGATGGAGATTCAAGAAGAAGAAGCACAACCTCCCATGCCTTTGGAAAGCAATGAAGAGGAGATTGAATTGGAAGAAAGCTACCAAGAGAAAGATGTTGAAATTGAAGAAGCTTGCAAATAGGTGGTAATTATCAGAGAAGAGCACAAGGGAGTGGACCTTGCAATTTCATTAAAAACACCTCCCCCTAAGTTGCCATCATCCTTCACAACATTTAAGTGAGTAAAATTCATATCCCTTAGCTTTCTAATTCCAGTTGAATATGGACTACTGGAGACGGATGGTCAACTTAGAGCTCTTTGTGGCATTAAGAGTAAGAAGAAGATGGTCAGTGGTAAGAATTGTCCTGCAAGGTTCATTATGGTTGGAAGCTTTAAGTTTAAACGCAAGGGTTGGTGTAGAGCTCAACTGAATGGGTCTAGGAAGCTGTTTGGTAGCTGCAGTGAGAATTCAAATTACTTATCACCCGGCTGGGAAAATACAGATCCCGACAAAAATGGGTGTAAAAGCAAGATTTGGGATCCTGGAATCTGCTCTGACATTTGTCACCCCGGGAGCCTAAGAATCTGTCTGAAGCTTCTTAAGGGCTTTACATGCCTAGTTTGGGACCCCGGAGGTTACTGGAATCACAAACATTGGTGGAGATTCCTGGATGAATACAAGCATAAGCCACCATAACAGGGAGCTCACCAAATGTCCAACTTAAGGACTCTAACTAAAAGTGCTAGGTGGGAGACAACCCACCATGGTATGATCGTTCATTTTTCATTTTTATTTAGTTTTATTTGTTTTTGAGTTTTATTTTATTGAACCTGGAGTTTTGTATAACATTCATATTAGCATTGCATTCTGTATTTTTCATGCATTAAAAAAAAAAGAACCGCACGCGACGCGACCGCGTCACCCACGCGTCCGCGTCGCCAGTGCATTGGGAAGAAAGAAAATTGAACAGAGAGTCACCCGAGAGCGTGGCTGGAGGCGTGCCAATGGCACAAATTACCCACGTGATCGCGTCACCGACGCGACCACGTCATATGGGAATAATGGCCTCCCACGCGACCGCGTGCCCCACGCGGCCGCGTGACCAGGATTTCGACGTCAAGGTGGTGCACATCCGAAAGTTGTGCTAGAGTGGTGCTGGACTGGCGCTGGACGCGCAATCCTTCTCACGCGATCGCGTGCCTCACGCGTCCGCGTCATGTCCTTCTGAAAGCCCACTCACGCGATCGCATCCCCACGCGATCGCGTCGCCTAATATTTGGCATTCAATAATTTTGAACAGAGAGTTGTGCGAGCGCGAGGCTGCCCTCGCGCCAGCAGCATAAAACGGGTCACGCGACCGCATGACCGACGCGACCGCGTCAATCAGTTTAAGCGCAAGTCGCGCGACCGTGTGCCCCACGCGACCGCGTCGCTTGCGCCGCACAGCTTATCCTAATTTGCCAAATATCTTATCTTTTCTGCCCCAATCCTAATTTTTCCTCCCTCCTTTCTTACTTACTTCTTCTTTCCTTCTTTTCCTTCTCATTCTTCTTATCTTTTATTTTATTTTACTTATTTTATTTGCATATTTCATTCATTGCATTTTAATTTTATGCATATTTTTATTTTTCTTTTCTAAATTTATTGTTTTACCATTGGTGTTAAAATTTTTCTATTCAACTGTTGCATCTTCTCTTAAATTATCCCGGTGCTTCATGACTTCTTTTATTCAGATTGGGTAATATTATTTAAATCAATGCTACTTTTTATAATACTGATATTCCTTTTGCATTGACATGAACTTACATTGTCTTTCATTACCCACTCTCTTCCCCATTGTTGTAAATTTTAAACCACTGGTATGCCATGGCTTCTATTATTTTCTCACGTACATGTTGAAGCTTCCATGTAAATGAGACCCTTTTCATTTGGCATTAACCCACCCATGCTTCATTTATTTTCTTATCTCTATTACTGGGTTACCTTTCTTCCCTTTTTCTTTCAGGATGGCCACCCGGAAGGGAAGCGGAAGACGTTTACATAGGGAGACAGACAAGTTCATCTGCACAATCCTTCGAGAAAAGCAACAGTTGAAACAACTCGTCCACCTGCAAATCTCAGCATGCACCGAGGACGGTGCAATCTTTAAGTGTGGGGAGGTCGATACCGATCTCCATGGGTTAGTACTTTCTTGTCTCAACACCAATGTTTAAATTTTCTTTGTAGATTAGTTGTTGCATTTGCATGTTTGTTTGATTTTTTTTTGTATATTTTACCACTTGGTTGAAGTAATATTTTCTTTTTCAAGAAACCTTTTTAAGAGCATTTCACTAATAAAATTTTTTGTTACACTTGTTTGAAGAAATATTATATTGGAACATGGTCTAGAGCTCGAACACACGAAACCCGTGAGATTTTTGAGCCTAATTGATTGTTTGTATTTTATCAACCAATAATTTATTTTTGATGTGTGTTTTTCTCTCTAAAATTGTGATCTTTGTCTTGCTTAATTCTATATTTCCATAATTTGATGTATGCATACACTTACATGATTGAGGCCTTTGTTTCACTGAGCTTACATACCCATATGGCCTTACCTTTCATTATCCCTTGCAAACCAATTTTGAGCCTATTTTACCCCTTTGTTCTTTTTATTTAGCACATCATTAACTCTAAGCGAAAAACAATAATGTCCTTAATTTGAATCTTTGGTTAGCTTAGACTAGTGAGAGTGCTTATGATTTAAGTGTGGAAAAATTGGGTTTGAAAATATTTGGTTTGAGAATTGAGTATGTTAGAATTTTCTAAAAATGTGAAAGAAATGTTTAGGACATGTTCATGCATTCAATAAATTAATCATATGCATTGAAAAAAACAAAAGAAAAAGAAAAAAAATATATATATATATATATATATAGAGAGAGAGAGAGAGAGAAAAAGAAAAAGAGAAAGAGCAAATAAGTAAAAGGGGACAAAATGCCCCAAAATATGTGGTGAAAGCAATGCATATGAGTTGTACTTGAAATTAGAATGCATGAATATGTGAAAAACATGGTTAATGGATGGTTAGATATTGTATTATGATTACATGGATTGTTTAAGTTAGGTGGGAAAAGTTTAAGTTAATTAAGGATTCAGATTTTAGTTCACTTGACCAAATACAATCCTACCTTGACCCTAACCCCATTACAACCCTTAAAAGACCTCTTGATTTGTGTATTCGTGAATTAAATTTATGTTTATTGTTAGATGAAGAGCAAGCCTTAGAAATCAAGGTTAGTAGAGAATTGAGAGAATCGAACCTAAAACACATGAGTGATTAGAGTGTATACACTACCAGTGAGGGTTCGATGCTCAATTCCTTGTTCCCTGCTTTCATGAGCTATTTTCTTCTTGCAAGTCTATTTGTACTTCATTTTTATGATTTGAATTAGTGAAATCCAGTTCATATTTCCTCTTAAAATATTTGTTTACTTTTAACTAAGTAGGTAGAAATATTTTGCATGTAGTTACATTCATAGGTTGCACTTCATACATTCTACCATCCCTCTTCATCTTTATAGCTTCTCTTGAGCTTAGCATGAGGACATGCTAATGTTTAAGTGTGGGGAGGTTGATAAACCACTATTTTATGGTTTATCTTGTGCTCAATTGAGTGGTTTTTATCTACTCTTTACCCACTTATTCATACTATTTGCATGGTTTTACATTTGCCTTCCTAATTATGTGCTTTAATTGAAAACATGTTTCTTTGGACTTATATTTGCTAATATTAATCCTCTCTTATTACCATTAGATGCCTTGATATGTGTGTTAAGTGCTTTCAGAGATTACAGGGCAGGAATGGCTCAGAAGATAGAAAGAAAGCATGCAAAAGTGGAAGGAATACAAGAAGTTGGAGAAATTGCAAAGCTGTCCAGCCTGACCTCTTTGCACTCAAACAGCTATAACTTTAGCTACAGAGGTCCAAACTACGCGGTTCTAGTTGCGTTGGAAAGCTAACGTCTGGGGCTTCGATTTGATATATAATATGCCATAGTTTCCCTGACGCTAGGCGACGCGACCGCGTCCTCCATGCGGCCGCGTCGCAGTGACGGAAATCAGCGTGTTTGAATTCTTCTCCAGCAATTTCTGGGCTGTTTTCGACCCAGTTTGCGGCCCAGAAAACACAGATTAGAGGCTATAAAGTGAGGGAATCCATTCATTCATAGAAAAGCTTTCACACATTCACAATTTTAGGAGTAGATGTAGTTTTTAGAGAGAGAGGTTCTCTCCTCTCTCTTAGGATTAGGATTTAGGACTTCTCTTAGTTTTAGGAGTGACTCTCAATCCCAGGTTCAATGTTCTTTTTATTTATTTTCCTAATTTAATTTATGAATATCTATGTCAGATTTAAGTTCTTTTGTGAATGCAATTCGAGGTATTTTCAGATTTAATTTTGCTTTGCTTCATTTATAAATGTTTTTAATTTAATTTAGATATTTTTCCTTTTGGCTTTGATTAATTAATTGGTGACTCTTGAGTTATCCAACTCGAGGTGTTGATTGAAAATTAGAATTCTTCAAGAAATAATTCGAGATCCTATAACTCTAGCCTTTCCCAAGGAAAGACTAGGACTTGAGGATTCGAAATTAATTCATCCACTTAACTTACCTTCATAGTTAGAGGTTAACAAAGTGGGAGAAAAATCCAATTCTCATTACAATTGATAAGGATAACCAGGATAGGACTTCCAGTTCTTCATACCTTGCCAAGAGATTTTATTATTGTTAATTTATTTTACTTGTCATTTAAATATACCTATGCACATTGCCCAAGCTCCAAATTTCTCAAACCCCCAAATTTACAATCTCCATAACCAATAATAAGAACATACCTCCCTGCAATTCCTTGAGAAGACGACCCGAGGTTTGAAT
>NC_029793.2:49181037-49205789 GCF_000816755.2 Arachis ipaensis | reverse complement strand
TTGATATATAATATGCCATAGTTGCTCTGACGCTAGGCGACGCGATCGCGTGCTCCATGCAGCCGCGTCGTAGTGACGGAAATCAGCGTGTTTGAATTCTTCTCCAGCGAATTCTGGGCTGTTTCTGATGCAGTTCTCGGCCCAGAAAATATAGATTAGAGGCTATAAAGTAGATGGAATGCATCCATTCATAAACAGGCTTTCACATTCACAATTTTAGGAAGATGTAGTTTTTAGAGAGAGAGGTTCTCTCCTCTCTCTTAGGATTAGGATTTAGGATTTCTCTTAGTTTTAGGAGTGCCTCTAAATCCCAGGTTCAATGTTCTTTTTATTTATTTTCTTAATTTAATTTATAAATGTCTATGTCAGATTTAAGTTCTTTTGTGAATGCAATTCGAGGTATTTTCAGATTTAATTTTGCTTTGCTTCATTTATAAATGTTTTTAATTTAATTTAGATATTTTTCCTTTTGGCTTTGATTAATTAATTGGTGACTCTTGAGTTATCCAACTCGAGGTGTTGATTGAAAATTAGAATTCTTCAAGAAATAATTCGAGATCCTATAACTCTAGCCTTTCCCAAGGAAAGACTAGGACTTGAGGATTCGAAATTAATTCATCCACTTAACTTACCTTCATAGTTAGAGGTTAACAAAGTGGGAGAAAAATCCAATTCTCATTACAATTGATAAGGATAACCAGGATAGGACTTCCAGTTCTTCATACCTTGCCAAGAGATTTTATTATTGTTAATTTATTTTACTTGTCATTTAAATATACCTATGCCCATTGCTCAAACTCAACATTCCCCAGAAAACTCATAACCAATAATAAATACACCTCCCTGCAATTTCTTGAGAAGACGACCCGAGGTTTGAATACTTCGGTTATCAATTTTTAAGGGGTTTGTTACTTGTGACAACCAAAACGTTTGTACGAAGGGATTTCTGTCGGTTTAGAGACTATATCTACAACACGACTATTTTTATGAAATTCTTTACTGGCAAAAATCCTAACGTCAGGGGAACAAACATAAAAGCAAAGAAATGAATGATGGAGCAGGCCCAATAGGAGGAGAAAATAATGTCCAACCCAACATGGTATTCTGCCAAACTGAAACAGTGGAAAGCCCAATACACCAAGCAACCAAGGAGAAAATGGGTATAATCAGGAGAAAAGAATTAGGCCCAAGTGAGAGTCAAGCTGAAAAAAGAGACTACATGATGATCAAGGAAGGTAAAAAGGCCCAAGAAAAAATAGACCAGACTAAAGATGAGGAAAGACTAACTATTGGAGAAATGTTAAAGAAACAGCGGGGTAAAGGGGTCCAAAAAAATAAAGACAACATGGTGTATCAACAAAAGAAGCAAGGAGTCATAGTAGAAAATAAAGTAGGAAGAGGAGAACACGTGGAAAAGAAGAAAATATGCTGGAATCAAAGAAATTGTGGAAAATCAGCAAGATTGGCACAAGAAAGACAAGTACACATGTCAGCCAATGGAGATTTATACTTTGTGGAATTGGTTAAGGAAGATGAGGAAGAGAATAGTAACAACAATCAGCCGCTTACCATAGCAAAGGAGAGTGAGATGGAATTAGCAAGATGCATAAGGGATAGCCTGAAGCTGAAAAGAAGAAGGGAGGATGAGGATGCTGCACATGTAATGGAAGTGGAAGAGGGTGAAGAGGGGCTGAATCAAAACATCAAGGCAAGAAAAAAAGGCAAGGCAGAATTGGAGGAGCAAGATTCAGGAATGTTGGAACGAGAAAGGCAAACCAGAGAAGCTGTCATGGAAGAGTTTATGGCTAAGGAGGCGGGCCTTAACACGCCTCCAACTCAGCTATGAGTATAATAAGTTGGAATTGTCGTGGGTTGGCGGCTCTCGCGACAATTTCGGAGCTCCAAAACTTATGTAAACAGATAAAGCCGGCCATAGTATTTGAAATAGAAACTAGAGCAAAAGGAAAAACTGTCATGAAAATTAGGAAAAGGCTACATTTTGAGGAATCTTTTTGCATTGAACCTCGGGGATTGTCCGGTGGTCTATGCTTATTTTGGAATGCAATATATAATATTAATGTTTATTTTTGGTGTGACAATTACATTAAAGCTCGTATTGAAGACAAAAAAGGAAATATATGGTATTGTAATTTTGTCTATGGAAATCCTGTTTTTAGCAGAAGAAAGGAGTCGTGGAAGGATATCACATCAAGTAATAATCATAGAGACATGCCCCAACTGTTCATAGGAGACTTTAATGATGTATTAGCACAAGAGGAGAAGGTGAGACTACACCCAAAGCCACAGAATCAGGTAAGGGAGTTTAGATATTTTGTTGATGCTAATGCTCTAATGGATATAGAGTTGAAAGGAGGTAGATTTACTTGGTTTAGCAACCCGAGGAATGGAGTGATTACGAGGGAGAGAATAGATAGAGCGTTAGCCAATTGGGTTTGGAGAAATATGTTTCAACATGCTACCTTGACAGCCATGCCAGCCATAAGTTTCGATCATTGCCCAATCATTCTAAATTTAGAGCCGAAAAACAAATCAGGGAAGAGCTTTAAATTTGAATCGTATTGGGTCGATCACGAAGACTGTGAGAAAGTTGTTACCAAAAGCTAGAACAAGGAGAAATCAAATGGAGATAACTGGAGTAAGATGATGGGAAAGATTAAAAACTACAAAGAGGAACTCAAGACATGGAGCAAGATGACCTTCAAAAGAGTAGATAGGGAAATTCTAAGGATGAAAGAGGAACTTAGAGGACTACAAGCATCAAAAATTTCAGAAGAGCAACAGAAAAGGATCCTAGAGTTAAAAGAAGGGATAGCAAAACTATGGAAGCAAGAGAAAAAATACTGGGGGCAGCGATCTAGAATAAAGTGGCTAAGGTGGGGCAAAAAGAATACGGTATTCTTCCATGCGACTGCTATTCAGAGAAGAGACAAGAACCATATAGAAAAATTAAAAGATAGTACGGGACAATGGCTGAATGGAAAATGGAAAATAATGGAACACATTGAGAGCCATTTTCAGAGCCTTTTCAGTTCAACGAAAAGGCAGGATTTCGAAGAAACCATCAATAAGATTCCAAGAGTGGTAACTGAAGAAATGAATGATGAGCTATTAAAAGAAGTTACAGAAGAGGAGATAAGAAAGACAGTCTTTAGCATGGGAGGTCTTAAGGCACCTGGGCCTGATGGTTTGAGTGGATTGTTTTATCAGAAATATTGGAAGGTCATTAAGAATGATGTGTGCGTGATAGTGAAGGATTTTTTCAATAATGGGTACATACCTGAAGAGGTGAGCGAGACAACAGTGGTCCTAATTCCTAAGATCAAGAACCCAGAGAACCTCAACCAGCTGCGACCCATTAGCTGTTGCAATTTTATCTATAAAATCCTAGCAAAAGTTCTAGTACAAAGAATGAAGAAGATGATAGAAAAAGTTGTATCGCCAACTCAAAGTGCGTTTGTGGGGGGTAGATTTATACAAGACAATATCATTATAGTACAAGAGGCTTATCATAGCCTTAACAGAAAAGAAAAAAATATCTCCAAAAATTTAGCAATTAAGCTTGACATGAATAAGGCTTACGATAGGCTTGAATGGGACTTCCTAGAAAAGGTCCTCACAGCTTTCGGTTTTCAAGCCAGGTGGGTGAAGTTGATGATGGCATGTGTTACAAGTGTTACCTATAGATTCAAAATTAATGGAGAGCTATCAAGAAAAATCAAGCCATATAGAGGACTTCGACAGGGAGATCTCTTATCACCGTATTTGTTTATAATGGCAGCAGAGGTGTTAACAGTCCTAATGAGTGATGCACAAAGAGAAGGCAGGATCTCAGGATTCAAAATAGCATCAACAGCACCCACCATCTCTCATCTACATTTTGCAGATGACTGCATTATTTTGGCAGAAGCAAAGGAGGAGGAGATTTTTCAGATCATTACAGTTTTAAATGAATACACTAAAGCTTCGGGTCAGAAAATCAATATAGACAAATCAGGAATCACCTTTGGATATCAAGTGCCTTTACAGACTAGAGTGAACATCGAGGAGATTCTCGGCATAGCGTCATGGGATACTCCGGGGAAGTATTTGGGGCTGCCAGCCAACTGGGGAAGGTCCCAAAATAGAGCTTTAGCATGGATCGAGGAGAAGGTCATAAACAAGATTGAAGGTTGGAAAGAAAATATGTTAAGTCAAGCAGGGAAGGAAACTTTAATAAAAGCAGTTGTGCATGCAATACCGTCTTATGCGATGAACGTGATTAGATTTCCAAAAGGCTTTTGTAGAAGGTTGAGCTCAAGGGTAGTGAGATTTTGGTGGGATTCATCAGGAAAAGAGCGAGGCATACACTGGAAGAGCTGGAATTTTATAACAACAAGTAAAAGGGACGGGGGGTTGGGTTTTAAAGATGTAGACATTCAAAACCTAGCTTATTTGGCTAAGCAAGCTTGGAGAATCATAAAAGATCCGAATGCAACATGGGTGCAAATCCTAAAGGCCGTTTATTTCCCGAGAGAGAACTTTTGGGAAGCGAAGGCCTCAAGAAATGCTTCGTGGGTATGGAAGAGTATTTTACAAGGTAGGGAGCTGCTCCGGAAACAGGGAAAGTGGTGTATAGGAGATGGTACTCATGTTAGCATAAGAAAGGACAATTGGATAGCGGGGAGGAAAAAAGAACTTAATTTGGGGATAGCAGACGACAGGAAAGTGAAGGAGCTACTCAATGAAAGTGGCGAGTGGGACAAAACCAAAATTTACTCAATGTTTCACAAGAGATAGCAGATAGCATAATGAGAACACCAATAAGCACAATAAAAAGGCATGACACTCTATATTGTCCTTGGAGAGAAGATGGTATGTATACAATCAAAACTGGTTATCAAGCAGCAAGATTAGAGGTGCAGGAAAAAACTCAAAATGACCCTTCAACAAGCACTGATAGAAGAGGAATATGGAATGAGATTTGGAATATGAAAGTTCCCCCAAAAATCAGAACGTTCTTATGGAAGACATCCCAAGATATCCTACCCGTAAATACTAACTTATACAAGAAGAGATTGATAGCTAGTCCTATTTGCCAAGTGTGTAACACGGAAACTGAAACTACAGAGCATGCCCTGCTTCTCTGCGAATGGACGCGAGCCACCTGGTTTGGGGCTGAATGTCAATGCACACCCACAGCAGACTCAGTAAAATCGTTTGGGGACTGGTTGATGGAATATATAGAAAAAATAAAAAAACAGGGAGGAGATCATCAAGAGATAAGAATAAGTAGAATAGGATTTCTAGCTTGGGAGGTGTGGAAGACAAGAAATCAGAAAATATTTCAGCAACAGAGTATTCAACCAGAATGGACAATTAAAAGAGCTAAACTGATAGATAATCTATTTTAGAACTCAACAGACCAGCAATTTGTAGAAAAGAAGAGCGAAAAAAATAGAACAGCACACTTGATCAGATGGAGGCCTCCACCGGAAGATTGGTTAAAGGCTAATGTGGATGCTGCTTTCAGGAAGGAGGATGGAAAAGGAGCAATATCCGTGGTCATTAGGAACAATAATGAAAAATTGTGTTGAGCTTCTCTGGAAAAATTAGCGCACATTCAAGTATAACAGCTGAAGCTATAGCTATTAGGCAAGCCCTTATTATTATTATTGATAATTTGGATTTGGGGAAAATATTAATTGAATCAGACAGTTTAAAACTAATCCAAACCATAAAATCAAATATTTCCATTGGAGAAACTGAAGCAATATTACAGGATATTAGAGAGCTAATAAAAAGATTACCAAATTGTGGTCTAACTTGGACACCCAGAGAAGGGAACCTGCTTGCTCACACAGTTGCTAAAATGGCAGCATCAGATTGCCTTCGTCAGAACTGGAGTATGCAACCACTACTGGAGATGCGGCGTATTATCAACCTGGAGGCTCAACGCTGACAACAACTCTTGGAAAAGGAAATTCAATAAAAAAGTTAGGAACATAACAATTCAGAAAGTTCAACAGCTGAGAACAATAGTAATTACTACATGCTGTTCAGAAAATTCAGAAAACTCAGAAAAATCAACATAAAATAAAGTCAATATCAAGATCTGGGATTTAAGGAGAACCAACAGGAGTAAATTCAACTTGAGAAAGCACAAGGCTTCCACGATCTTATTTAAAGAAATTGGAGATGAAGAAACGGTGGAAGTGAATTTTCAGCGACAACAACAAATTGTAATGAAACAAGACATGCAATCAAATTAATATAACAAACTTTATTTTAAAGGGAGTGGGCTCGGTACAGGAAAGAAGTTTCGGAGCAAATAGGCTGACCGAAAAGCACTGTATCATCAAAATTACAAATTCAAAGAGGAAGTTGAAGCTTCCGTGTTTGTACACCCTCGGCGTCGAAGCTTCATTCAGAGCACAGGCAGCAGAGGAGACCCAACCAAAAGTACCAATCACAATTCATATCAATATAGGTGCGGGAGAGAACAACAACGTTCCAACGACTTCAACATTCTAATTGCTTGAAGGAAAGAGTATACCTGCGATGGTGTGGAGCACAAAGCAAGGAAAGGATAGGAAGATTCAAAATTGAATGAATTAGAAAATTAGGTTGGGCTGGGATTTGGTTGGGTAGCTTGGGCCTTAATGGCCAATGTCCAAAAAAAAAAGTATGTCATAAGTTTGAATATAGTTTTGTATATTTAGTAACCTATTGGTTAATGACAAAATTTTAAGTGGAGTATAAAACAGATTAGTTTTTGGTTTGAGTTTAAATTTGGGATACTACGGGAACAAAAAAAAAGTTGGTTTCTTCAATAGAGAAAAAGTCTATTAAAAAAATTTTTATGATGTACAATATACATGGTTTTTATAAATTTAATAAAAGTTATTTATTCATACAATTTTACTTTTCGTCTAAGAGGAATTTCATTCAAATAATATATACTTGATCGTGGTGAGATGGGAGGTGAATGGTAAAGGTAAATATGATTGTAACATATGAAACTATGATTATGTATAAAGAGCTGAAAAATGCAAAGTAGATTGTACCTGCAGTCTTTACATTTTCATTTTTTTTCTTCTAAGTTTTCATTTTAAATTTAAAGACGAAACATGTTTTTTGGAGAAAAAGTATAAGGAGTCCACATTAATTTAATCAATTAACTTAAAAATCAGTTAATAATTAAAAATAAATGAACGTAAAATGAAATATTCAAAACTAAAAACATCTAAAAATAAAAATAAAATATTATTTTGATCCTCAATATTTAGGTAAGTTCTAATTTGGTTCATAATGTTTTAAACGTGATATTTCAGTTTCAAAATGTTCCAAACATTCTATTTCAGTCCAGAAAAGCTTAAACAGATTCAATATTATTCCACCATTAAATTTGACATGAACAATTAGCATATTGAAGAGTCAATAATGTTTGATTTCAGTACATAAGTAAAATCGATCTACCAATAATTACCAATTTAAAATTTTTCTTTGATTCTGGATCGTTGATTATTGATGAATATGATTTTGGAATTTTTTTATAAGAAGGAAATCGAGAAAAAGAAGTGTTACGAGAAGATTTTGGTTATGTTTTTCGAATACAAGAAAGAAGATATGACTTAACAATAATGTTGTTAATGTCTACGTTACTTGTTCTGTTAACTATTTGTGTCAAATTTAACAGTAGGACAATATTGAACCTGTTTAAAATTTTTTGGGACGAAAATAGGACGTTTGAAATATTAGATACCAAATTAAGATTTGGCTTAAATATTAGAGACCAAAATAGTACTTTATCCTAAACAAAACATTTGAAAATAAAACAAAATAAAATTAATTTAAAATAAAAATTTAAGATTTAAAATTTAGAATTTAGAATGAACAGGAATAACGGCCAGTGGTGGCCAATAATGGTGGGTGACCAGTGATGATGGGTGAAATTATGGTGTTGAGAGAAAAGAGGAGTGAAAAAAAATAAAAGAATAATTTTAAAAAAATTGTGGTGGAATGAGTTATTTTTATTTGTTTGTGAGCTAACACTTGGTTAATTAATAGATTGTTAGCTTATTAAATAGCATTAGATACTTGGATACTAGATAGAAAAATTCAGACTTTTAATTAGAATTGTCTATGTTATAAGTTATGTTTCAAATTTGTCATTCAATATAACAAACAATATTTGAGAAGTGGTTCAAAATCTAAGAAACCGGAGGAGCTGAATGCATAGCTATTAGAATTGAAATGATAATTCATGTGATCAAAATAATGCATCATTGAATTATTGGTTCAATAATTGAATCACTAATTGCACTATTAATTTGGTTATAATTAAATAATTATATAAATTTTTTTATAATAATTTTCAATATTATATTATTATATACTATATTTATTTATTAAATGTACTTCCAATTTTCATAGGACTCATGGGTATCCTGACATATCCTTGAGAATTTACAGAATTTTTCAAACTTATTGGTATATTTAGCTACAGACATCGACCTTTGCTTCAGCTGCATGAGTTCCAATTCTCTAACCTCCCTCACTGACTTCGGAAGATGTTTTCTGCAGAAAGTAGTCTGAAATAACTCCCATGGAATATCCGCATTCTGAAGTTGCAGCAATCGGCACTCTCTTTGTCACCAGTGATGAGCTTCTCCCATCAATTGATAAGTCACAAACTCTACGAATCCGGGACAATGCTGAGTCTGCAGTGCACGTTCTATGGCTTGCAACCAGTTATCTGCTTTAGTGGGGTTTGTCGTCCCTCTGAAAGTCGGCGGGTTAACTTTGAGAAAGGAAGCTAAAGTTATCGGAGCACCTCCCAAGTTATTTCCGGTCCCTTCTCCATTCCCATTTCCTGCTGGTTGCCCCAACCTTTCCATAGCTTGCGTAGTCGCAGCAGCACTCGCTTACATTGAGTTAGCTAGGTTAGTCATTGCCGCCATAAACTCGGCATGGTTATTGGCCGGTTGTTCATTCTCATTATCTCGCCATGTACGTGATCGACCTCGTCCATGAGTGGCCATTCAGGTTCCTGTCCACACCAAACAATCAATATCAGGGTGATTAGTCTCAATATCTCAAGCCTAGTGCTTCAATTATCCCAAAAAGGCACTCACAAATAAGCATGCTATGCATATCAAATAGATATCCTAAATAGCACGAAAGAAAAATGACCTAGAGTATGCAATGAAGCACAATTAGTCCATCCCTCAGGCTTACGAGGACGAACCGCCCTAAGCCTTACCTTTAGTCGTAAAGCAAAGGGCGACAAAGCGCCACAATAGTTCTAAAGCTCATACAATAATATATAATCGAAGAATGTAATATAGTAGAAGTCCGATGAAGGAATAAAGCTCAAAGACGCAGAAAACAGAGAAACAAAAGCGTGAAGGGTTCACAGGTGATAACCAAAAACGTAAAGGTAAGAAAAGACGTTTAGACATAAGATAAACAAAGAATACACACACACACACACACACGCACACACACACACAAAAGAGGACTAGTAACAGCCTGCAGAGTTTAGGTTAGCTAGCCAAAACAAAATATAGCAGAGTTTTTGAGTGTTAAAATAGATATATCCTGTCTCTCAAAGTTACGCCTCTAAGGAAGAAAATACAATACAAAAGTGAGAGAATAACTACATCAAAATAATCAAAAGACTAAAAGAGAGACATCCTCCGCTCTGTCACCATTCGCAAACTCACCGAGGTGGGTTGTGACCTGCATTTGAAAAACAACAACATATGGTATGAGAATCGGAGGTTCTCAATATGGTAACAGTGCCCAATAGATAAGATATAAGGTTATCGGATGCCAAAGGCAATCATAGAACTCCAAACCGAAATATAAAGATTCAACTTAAAATAAAACTTAAACCATAAAAGGGTTATCTATCTTAAGGGAATTCAAAACTAACAGAAATACCACTGTCCCATAGCCTTCGCCTTCCTATCATCTATGTGATCCCATCACCACCACCTATCGAACCTCCTCAATCCCAGCAGAAAACACAGGTAATGCACGCAAGTAAAGCACAGGTAATATACATTTACAGTAGGAAATTCAAGAAGCAAGTAAGCATGTTATACATTTAGGCAATGGATTCAATTAGGCAAACCAAGAAAACACATAGAAGATGCACATGATGAATGCCTGTCCTATTGGCCATGATATCACTTGTCGGTTCAACTGCCAACCCGACACATCCCCTTGGAATGTTGCCTTTCAATCACGAATAATTGGTACCCCAGGGATATAATGCCCGGCCCACTCTTGTGACTCGAAGGATGGAGTGGGATACTCAGCCTCAGACCTCACATCTCAGCATAAGCAGGATTAACCACCGTCCTTACGCCGGCGCTGTAGTATTGACAAGCGGGATTAACCACCGTCCTTGCCAGGCGTATAGCGACTTACCAAATCTCAGCATATCAATAGTATATAATTTGTCTCAGTGATCACCACTCATATAGCACAAGTTCTTCAATACTCATCTCATCAATTTCCAACAACCCCAATCATTCATTTGTCTCAATACATTATCATCTCAACACTCCGCCAATCCACTCAAGTCATTCCATCCACAGAACTTCCCAAGCTTAAATCACCGTCTTCTAAACTCATTAATAAACCACTATTTTATGGTTTATCTTGTATTGAATTGAGCGGATTTTATCCATTATTCTCACACTTATGCATATAAATTGCGTGTTTTACATTTTCCTTCCTAATTCTGTGACATAGTTGAAAACATGTTTCCTGGGCCTGTAAACTGTCAATTTTAATTATCCTTTATTACCATTCGATACCGTGATCTGTGTGTTAAGTGTTTTCAAGCTTTATAGGGCAAGAATGGCTTAAAGGATGGAAAGGAAACATGCAAAAGTGGACAGTCATACGTTGCTCTATCGGATGTTCTATCGGATGAATCTTGGCGTGAAAAGAACTTTACTGATCAAGAAAAAGATGATCAACTTGTGCCTGCTACTGACCCAGTTAAATTTGTAAATCTTTACTGTGAACTCAATTTTCCGGTCTTTGCGGAGAAATGACACCTCTACTTGGAAAGGACGCTCAAAATACCAACCGAATTAAGGAAGTACAGTGAAGATCAGATCAAACAGAGTGGTTGGGTATTTCCGGATAGAGATCTGACAGAGGTAAACGCATCATGGGTCCGTGAGTTCTATTGTAACTATTACAAGACGACCTTTGATGCAATGCAGCTTAGGGGAAAGCAGATCTTAGTCACAGAGGAGGTGATAGAGGATATCCTCCACTTTCAGCCTAAAACAGATGATACAGATGGTTTTCAGAAGGCCGAGGAGTCTATTAGATTCATGAGTTTTGATTAGGATGCTGTCTGGCGTACCATAGCCATTGATCCTGATGTTCCGTGGGCTATGGGAAAGTCAAAGTTAACTCCACGGGGTATAAAGATTATTTATCTCAATGATGAGGCTAGGCTGTGGCAACAGATACTGAGTAATTATGTTATGCCTAGTACTCACGAGTCAGAAGTGCTAGCTGCCATGATCATCTTTATTTGGTGCGTCATGGAAGGAAAGGACCTATACCTTCCACGGCTCATCAGAAAGTACATGTCTAGAGTTCATGTCAGAGGCACCCTGCCATTTTCTTATTTGATCACCCAGATGGCTCGTCGAGCTGAGGTGCCTTTGGAGCTAGAGGATGAGAGACCACCGATTGCCGATTGCAAGAAGGTTATTCCGCACGGCAAGCGGTTCGGACCTCTAGGCCACAGACCACCTACTACTACTACCTCTACTGATGCAGCCACATCCTCAGCAGCACCTTCAGCACCACCTGCTTCCACAGCACCATCATCCGCTTCTCAGCCAGTCTACCATCTTGCGCACCACCTTTTTGAGCGCCTTGATTAGATGGAGCGCCGTAATCAGCGGCATTATGAGCAGTCTGAGCGTCGCAATAAGCGACGCTATTCACATCTGAAGCTGATTGTGACGTCGGGGCGTATTGACATCCCCTCTGAGCCTGACACACCCTTGGTGCACTCTGAGGAGGAGGAGGATGAGCAGGAGGCGACTCAGACTGAGCACCCTACAGAGCCACAGGCACCTGCACAGCCAGAGCCGATGGAGCCAGCGGCACATCCTTCGACAGGAGACCATAGAGATGCAGGCGATGATCCTTCACACCCAGCTTGACTGAGAGCATCGAGGATGATCCTGCGCTTTAAGTGTGGGGAGGTCGCCGTCTCCGGCAGATTTTATTTTGGTGAACCATTTCAGACTTTTGTTCTATTTTGCTTTATTTTGTATGTTGCTTTATTTTATTTTTTTTTCTTTTAGTACTTGCACATTTCTATTTTATTGTACTTCTGTTTATTTTTACTTTGTTGCATTTTGCACTTTTGGCTTGTATATATCTTAGATATTTAGCTTGAATTGCACTTTTAGTCTATTAGTTGTGATGTGGAAAGACATGGATTATTAATTTTAGTTTACCCTTTTGGCATATGAGAAATTGATTTGATTGGAAATAGGGATAAAACTAAAAACTTTTAGCTTTTCATAATCACAACATCTCATTTAGTATATATATATATATATAATAATAAATGTTGGTCAATTGATGAAATTTTCAAGGAATGTATCTTTTTCTTAGAAAAGGCATTTAAGATTCACATTGATTTGAGTTAAAACTTTTTTTTGTAACTTGCATGATATATATATAATTGGAATATGGTTTTTGAGCTAAGAACACACAACCCGTGAGTTTTTGAGCTTAATTGCATGGTTACATTATTTAACCATGATTTTTTTTCTTGTGTGTTTCTTCTCTATGATTGTAATCTTTGGTTTGTTCCATTCTATATGTCCATTATTTAGTGTATTTGCATGCATACATATGATTGAGGCCATCATTTGTTATTAGCTCACTTATCCCAAATAGCCTACCATTTCAATTACCTTTGTTTGCCACTTTGAGCCTTTTAATCTCCATTTGTTCTATATTTTACCACATCACTAGCCTTAAGCGAAAAAATAATTAATTACCTCAATTGAATCTTTGGTTAGCTTAAGATAGAGATTGTGTGTTAACTAAGTGTGGGGAATTGTGGAAACTTAGGTTGATGAGAAAGTGTTGAGTTTTATTGACAAGATATTGGGAATTTGGGTGCTTACTCATGTGAAACCAGAAAAACTATATGCATTGAAATGTTATGTTTGCTTTCATGTGCATAAAAAAAAAATTATTACAGTATAAATAAATAAATAAATAGGGGACAAAATTACCCCAATGTTAAGTTTAATAAAAGATCAATGCATATGTGGTGAAATTAAAGAAAATTTGATACATGAGTATGTGATGCAAAAGTGGGAATTTTGGGTAGCTAGGCATGATTTTAGAATTACATAGAGTGTGTGTGTGTGTTAGGTGAGAGCTAAGGTTAGTCAAAGATTCATATTATAGCTCACTTGGCCATACATATATCCTCACCCTCACCTTAGCCCCATTACAACCTTGAAAAGACCTCATGATGTTTGCATTTGTATACTAAATATTTGTTGATTGGTTAGATGAAGAACAAAGTTTTAGAAAGCATGACTAGAGAAGAGTAGAGTGATTGACCCTAGACACTTGAGAGATTAGAGTGCATATACAAATCCAGTGAGGGTTCAATGGCTCATTTCCATATGTCCATATTTGATCATTGCTTGTCTTGCAAGTTTGTGAACTCTTTTGATTAACTCAACTCAATTGTAAATGTGTTTCGATATGATTGATTTAATCCCTGATTGTGCATATATGATTTCTTAGAAATTTGACTCAATTTGACCACACACACACACACACACACACACACACACACACACACACACACACACACACACACACACACACACACACACACACACACACACACACACACACACACACACACACACACACACACACACACATATATATATATATGTATATAGTAAATAAAATAGCATGATGCATGTAGGTGGCTCACATCTAAATAGGTTGCATTGCATAAGTCCCACCATTTTGCCTTCACTCTTTTGGTTCTCTTGAGCTTAGCATGAGGACATGCTAACGTTTAAGTATTGGGAGATTGATAAACCGCTATTTTACGGTTTATCTTGTATTGAATTGAGCGGATTTTATCTATTATTCTCACATTTATGCATATAAATTGCGTGTTTTACATTTTTCTTCCTAATTCTGTGACATAGTTGAAAACATGTTTCCTAGGCCTATAAACTGTCAATTTTAATTATCCTTTATTACCATTCGATACCGTGATCTGTGTGTTAAGTGTTTTCAAGCTTTATAGGGCAGGAATGGCTTAAAGGATGGAAAGGAAACATGCAAAAGTGGAAGGAACGTGAGAAAATGAAGTTTTGAGAAGCTGGCAGTGACGCGTATACGTAAACGACGCGTACGCGTGACATGCGCCACGTGCAAAAATTGCAGAAAATGCTGGGAGCGATTTCTGGGCTCCATTTGGGCCCAGTTCCAAGCCCGAGAACACAGAGTAGAGGCTGTAGAGTGGGGGAATCAATGAACATTCATTCACACAACTTTCATTCACATAATTTTAGGTTTTAGATATAGTTTTCTAGGGAGAGGCTCTCTCCTCTCTCTAGGTTTTGGGTCTTAGGTTTATTTCTTCTCTATTTCAGATTTCTATCTTAGTTTAATTTAGTTTCTCTTCTACTTTTATTTACTTTTGCATTCTAGTTTATTTATTTTTCTTGTTGATTATTCTTTGTTGCCAATTTAGTTTATGAATTCTCATGTTAGATTTGATATTCTATTTAATGAAATTTGAGGTATTTCATATTTATGATTGCTTTCTTCAATTTATGTTATTGATGCTTTCAATTGGTTGTTTGGATTTTATTATCTCTTATTGTTTGTCTATGCTGTTATGTTGTGCCTTCCAAGTATTTGATAGAATGCTTGGTTGGATTTTAGAGTAGGTTTTTCTCCTTTTGGCTTTGGTAGAGTAATTGGAGACTCTTGAGTTATCAAACTCCTTGTTGATTGATAATTGAAAGTTGCTAGTTGATTTGGATCCCTCTAAAGGTAGTCTTTCCTTAGGAGTTGACTAGGACTTGAGGAATCAAATTGATTCATCCACTTGAATTTCCTCCATAGTTAGAGTTAACTAAGTGAGAGCAATGGACAATTGATGTCACAATTGATAAGGATAGCTAGGATAGGACTTCTAATTCTCACACCTTGCCAAGAGCTTTCTTAGCTATTAGTTTACTTTCTTGTCATTTACTTTCCTTGTTCCTTATTTCAAAAACCCAAAAAGATACAATCTCATAACCAATTATAAGTAACACACCTCCCTGCAATTCCTTGAGAGACAACCCGAGGTTTAAATACTTCGGTTTAATTTTATTGGGTTTGTTTTAGTGACAACCAAATTTTTGTATGAAAGGATTATTGTTGGCTTAGAAACTATACTTGCAATGGGAATTTATTGTGAATTCTTTACCAGCAAAAACCCGTTCATCACTCATTAACAGAAAATATCTAATTAAGTTACTTAACCCTTCCTCACTAGTCTCATAGCCTAATTACTAGCTAAAAGTCTTAAATAGTAATTAAAGAAGTTTAGAAAGCTAGAGGAACTGTTAAACTTTCGAAAAAAAATAAGTTTTCAGTAAAACAGGGGGTCATGCATATGCATGCTCCCGTCCGCGTACTTATGGGTTAAAATGTGACAAAGTCGCGTACGCATACTGATATACCACTATTTTATGGTTTATCTTGTGCTAAATTGAGTGGTTTTTATCAATTCTTGGCACACTTATTCATATAATTTGCATGATTTTACAAATCCTTTCTAATTTTTTGATATAGTTGAAACATGTTTCCTGGGCCTTTAAACTGTCAATTTTAATTACCCTTTATTACCATTCGATGCCGTGATCTGTGTGTTAAGTGTTTTCAGGCTTTATAGGACAGGAATGACTTAGAGGATGGAAAGGAAACATGCAAAAGGTGGAAGAAACGCAAGAAAATGAAGTTTTAAGAAGCTGGCAGCGACGCATACGCGTGGGCGACGCATACGCGTGACTAGCGCAGAAGACAAGCGACGCGTACGTGTGATTGACGCGTACGCGTGACAAGGATCTTTCTCAAGCGACGCGTATGCGTGGACGACGCATACGCGTGACATGCGCCACGTGCAGAAATTGCAGAAAGCGCTGGGGGCAATTTCTGGGCTCCTTTTTGGCCCAGTTCCAAGCCCGAGAACATAGAATAGAGGCTACAGAGTGGGGGAATAATTCATTCATCCCACACAACTTTCATACAGATAATTTTTGGGTTTTAGATGTAGTTTTCTAGACAGAAAGGCTCTCTTCTCTCTCTAGGTTTTAGGGTTTTTAGCTTTAATTCTTCTCAAATTCAGATTTCTATTTTACTTTCATTTAGTTTTCTTCTACTCTTATTAGTTCTAGTACTTTAGTTTATCTATTTCTCTTGTTGACCTCTTTATGTTGCTATTTTATTTTATGAATTCTCATGTTAGATTTGATTTTCTATTTAATGCAATTTGAGGTATTTCATATTTATGATTGCTCTCTTCAATTTATGTTATTTGTTCTTTCAATTGGTTGTTTGAATTTTATTATCTCTTATTAGTTTCCTATGTTTTTATGTTATGCCTTCCAAGTGTTTGACAAAATACTTGGTTGGGTTTTAGAGTAGATTTTCCTCCTCTTGGCTATGGTTGAGTAATTGGAGACTCTTGAGTTATCAAACTCCTTTGTTGATTGATAATTGAAAGTTGCTAGTTGATTTGGATTCCTCTAAAGCTAGTCTTTCCGTAGGAGTTGACTAGGACTTGAGGAATCAAATTGATTCATCCACTTGACTTTTCTTCATAGTTAGATGTTAACTAAGTGGGAGCAATAGACAATTGATGTCACAATTGATAAGGATACCTAGGATAGGACTTCTAATTTTCATACCTTGCCAAGAGTTTTCTTAGTTATTAATTTAATTTCTTGTTATCTACATTCCTTGTTCCACATTTCAAAAACCCAAAAAGATACAATCCCATAACCAATAGTAACATACTTCCCTGCAATTCCTTGAGAGACGACCCGAGGTTTAAATACTTCGGTTTATTTTATTGGGTTTGCTTTAGTGACAACCACATTTTTGTATGAAAGGATTCTTTGTTAGTTTAGAAACTATACTAGCAATAAGAGTTTATTGTGAATTCTTCACTAGCAAAAATCTGTTCATCAAAATGGCGCTGTTGCCGGGGATTTGCAAACGTGTGCCTTATTATTGGTTATTGTGAATATTGTGAATAATTTTGCTTTTTTGTTTCTTTGTTAGTTGTTTCTAATTTTAGGAATTTATTCTCATTATTTTCTTATTAGTTTTTGTTTTTACTTTCTTTTGTTACTATGAATTTTCACCACTTTGGTTATGAGTTTGATTCAAATTATGTTGTAGGGAATGGAAGCTATAATGAAAACATGCATCAAGGTTGGAACAATCAAAGATGGGAGGAGCCACAAGGATTTGATCAACCCTTTCAGCAACAACCTCCTCCAATGTGCCAAGAGCAACAACCATTCTACGATGCAACCCAAGAAAATGGTTATGGTGGACCTTTTCGTGACAACCAACCTCCACCAAATTACTATGGTCAAAACAGCCATTCCAAGGTGCGTACCAAGACAATAGATATGGTGGATCCCCTTGTAGTTACTAACAAGCCCCACCATCTGCCTATGAACCCCCTCCTCAACATAGCTTTGAACCACCATACTCACAAGTCCCTTACCACCAAACACCCTCATATGATCCTAACCTATATCCACCATATCAACCACCCTATGAGCCATATGAATCATACATAGAACGACTACAATTCCAACCCAATTACTCCCAAGAACCAACACCTCCATATACACCATGTCCATATCCGTCAACCAAGAGCCATATGATCCTAATCATGCAATCCGAGCAGAACAAGAATCAAAGGATCGTTTCAAGGAAACAATGGATTGATTTCAAGCAACCATTCATCAATTGGAGCGAGTGGTATGCCGAAGAGCACACGAAGCTCTTATAGCTAAAGAATCTCAACTTGAGAACAAGGAACTGAAGTGCGTTGTGCAACAAGTGGAAAAGATGGAGAGTGATGAACCACCACATCCTTATTATGATAAACCACCCTCTTATCATGAACCTTTCCTCCCAAGTAATGAGCCCTCATATCCACCTCAATCTTCAATGCATGACACTCTAAGTGTTCTTCTTCAAGGGCAAAGAGAGATACAAAGGACGACACAAGAGTTCATAGCTACCTTGACCGAGGTAGTAGGTAATTTAGCCTCCCTGCGCTTCGATACTCAAAGTACTCCCATGGCTACATGTGGAGAATCAATAGAAGAGCCTAGCATGAAGGAGACACTAGAAACTCTGTTGGACAATAAGGAACATGACTTTGTATTGGAACAAGTGGAGGAAGCCATAATAGTTGAAGAGAAAGAAGTGGTTGAAGACTTAGGAGATGCTGAACCTCCATGGGAATCTAGATTTGCAGAGTATTCCTCCAAGAAGATTGAAATTGATGTCAAGAAGGCCAGTGCACAACCTCCATGGCATATTCCTTATGAAGACTTGGATGGGATAGATCAAGAAGCAAGTTCTCTTCGTGATGAGGATCATGAATCAAGTCATCCTAATGATGAATCTACATCCGTAAATGAACTCCTTGAATATGAAGACCCTTCCCTGATTGAGTCTGAGAATGATGTGGAAGCAGAAACCCTTCGGAAAGGGTAGACGGGAGTTGAGTACGCTTTGTCAAGAACATTGGAGACTTCTCTACCTAGGTGGCCATCTACTCCTTCATTTGAGTGGGTAAGACTTATCTCTATTCACTTTACTGTCCCACTTGAATATGGTATTCTTAAAACGGATGGCCAACTTAGGAGTCTTTGTGGCATTAAGCGTAAGAGAAGGATGTTCAGTGGTTGGAGTTGCAAATCAAGGCTCATCAAGGTCGATACTTCAAGAGCTAGATACAAGAGTAGAGATAGTAAAGATTTGGTTGGGGATCTAAGAAAAGAGTTTGGTATTGCATTGGGAATTCGGATTGCTTGCCACTCGATTGGGACAATAGTGACCTACTTCAAGACGGGTGTAGAAACAAGATTTGGGATCCGGGAAAATATGAGGATCAACTTTGGGAGCTCAAAGCTTGTGAAGAACTCCATCAAAGCTTGGGGAATTTACGTGGAATAGATAGAGCTTATTGGAAGTCCAAGCACTGGTGGCAGTTTCAAAATGATTTCAAGCACAAGCCACCATGACAAGGAGCCCACCAAATGTCCAACTTAAGGACAATAACTAAAAGTGCTAGGTGGGAGACAACCCACCATGGTACGATCTTTCATTTTTATTAGTCATTTTATTTTATTTTATTTTTATCAGTGTTCATTCATAATTTCTACATAATTACCTGCATTCTGTATAAATATATAAAAAAGGGGCAACCCACGCGAACGCGTACGCGACGCGTGGGCGTCAATGCAAATCTCGCTCTCCTATCTAACGAACAGAAAGTTGTGATGGAATCGTGTGGTTGGTGTGCAAAAAGCATAATTTGACCCACGTGCACGCGTCCACGACGCGTCTGCGTCATGTTCAATTCTGGCACACCACGCGTGGGCGTGCCTGATGCGTACGCGTCGCACCTAAATTTAGCCCCCTTCAATCTGAACAGAGAGTTGCATGAAAATGATGCTGGAATTGTACGTTTCGCACAATTTTGGTCGACACATACGCATGCGTCACGCGTACGTGTCATCTTCATTAAGCTATCTTCGTCTATGACGCTTATGCGTCGATGCATTATTGTCTCGTCCATGCTCAAGCGTGATCCACGCGTACGCGTGGATTTGATTTCATTAACCCCAGACGCGAGAACCCTACTCATTCGCATGCCCTCTCTTCTCCTCTTCCCTCCAACGTCTCCTTCTATTCTCTCTCTTCCATCCATGCAACATTCACTACTCACCACCATCACCCTCATACTTCCGCTCAGTTCCGGCAACCCCGAACCGCCGCCGACCACCCCTCCCTCTCCTTCCTCTCTTCTTCTCCTTCTTCTCTATTCTCTTAACCCTTCCCGCCTTCACCAAGCACCGCCGCGGACAGCCACTGCGCCGCTGTGCTGCCGCCATCTCTGGGTGGCACTACCCTTTCCCTTCCTTTCCAATTCTGTTACTACACCACCCAGGTTCCCCTGTCTTCCTTTGTATTTCTTTTCTTGCTTTATCATTCTATTTAGGTAGTTTTGTTAGCTTTTTTAAATTCTGCTTAGTTTAGTTAGATTAGAGATGCATGTTCTTAGTTGATTTTAGGTGGTTATGTAGCTAGGATGTGGTTAGTGAATTTAGGTCTGATAATTGCTCTATTCTTGCTATCTGGGAATGGTTAATTCTTCTTTGTTTGTGCTGCTGATTTGACCCTGTGCTTAATCGATTTATTGATGCTACTGGCTGCTCTTTGGAATACACAAAGTCTGAATTGTGTTTGTAGTGACGATGATGATCTGTAATGATTTCCATGCTGCATATGTAGTGCACGAAATTACAATCACACTTTTGCAACTTCGCACAACTAACTAGCAAGTGCACTGGGTCATCCAAGTAATACCTTACGTGAGTAAGGGTCGATCCCACGGAAATTGTCGGCTTGAAGCAAGCTATGGTTATCTTGTAACTCTTAGTCAGGATATCAATAATTCTCAGATTTAATTGTAAAAAATAAAAGAACATGAAATAAATACTTGTTATGCAGTAATGGAGAACAGGTTGAGGTTTTGGAGATGCTTTGTCTTCCGAATCTCTGCTTTCCTACTGTCTTCTTCTTCATGCATGCAAGGCCCCTTCCATGGCAAGCTTTATGTTGGGCATCACCGTTGTCAATGGCTACTTCCCGTCCTCTCAGTGAAAATGTTCCAAATGCGCTGTCACCGCACGGTTAATCATCTGTCGGTTCTCGATCATGTCGGAATAGGATCCATTGATCCTTTTGCGTCTGTCACTACGCCTAACACTCGCGAGTTTGAAGCTCGTCACAGTCATCCCTTCCCAGATCCTACTCAGAATACCACAGACAAGGTTTAGACGTTCCGGATCTCAGGAATGGCCGCCAATAATTCTAGCCTATACCACGAAGGTTCCAATCTTAGATTAGAAACCCAAGGGATACACATTCAAGCTTGATTGCATGTAGAACGGAGGTGATTGTCAGGCACGCGCTCATAGGTGAGAATGATGATGATTGTCATGGATCATCACATTCATCAGGTTGAAGTGCGAATGAATATCTTAGAATAGAAGCAAGCGTGATAGAATGGAAAACAATAGTAATTGCATTAATTCATGAAGAACAGCAGAGCTCCTCACCCCCAACAATGGGGTTTAGACACTCATGCCATAGAAGATACAATATGAAACGTGTAAAGTGTCATGAGGTCCAAGATGAATCACTAAAAGCAGTTTTTATAGTAAACTGGTGACCTAGGGTTACAGAAAATAAGTAAGCTAGGGTGTTTAGTGTAAAAATCCACTTTCGGGGCCCACTTGGTGTGTGCTTGGGCTGAGCATTGAAGCTTTCATGTGTAGAGACTTTTCTTGGAGTTAAATGCCAGCTTTTGTGCCAGTTTGGGCATTTAACTCCAGTTTTTATGCCAGTTCTGGCGTTAAACGCCAGAATTCTTGAGCTTACTTGGAATGCCTATTTGGGCCATCAAATCTCGAGCAAAGTATGGACTATTATATATTTCTGGAAAGCCTAGGATGTCTACTTTCCAACGCAATTAAGAGAGCATCAATTAGGCTTTTATAGCTCCAGAAAATCTACTTTGAGTGCAGGAAGGTCAGAATCCAACAACATCTGCAGTCCTTTTTCAGCCTCTGAATCAGATATTTGCTCAGGCCCCTCAATTTCAGACAGAAAATACCTGAAATCAAAGAAAAACATACAAACTCATAGTAAAGTCCAGAAAAGTGAATTTTAAATAAAAACTAACAAAAATATAATAAAAACTAATTAAAATATACTAAAAACATACTAAAAATAATGCCAAAAAGCATCATCCAAGCTCTTTAGTTCTCTATTAGAGACTTCAGCCTGCCCATTTGTCTGTGGATGATACGGAGTTGCTACTTTGTGGCTAATTCCATATCGAACCATAGCAGAGTAAAGCTGTTTATTGCAGAAATGGGTGCCCCATCACTGATTAGTACTCTGGGAACACCAAATCTGCTGAAAATATGTTTCTGGAGGAACTTTAGCACAGTCTTGGTATCATTAGTGGGTATGGCAATTGCCTCCACCCATTTAGATACATAGTCTACTGCCACCAGAATGTAAGTGTTTGAGTATGATGGTGGGAAAGGACCCATGAAGTCAATACCCCATACATCAAACAACTCAATCTCTAAGATCCCTTGTTGAGGCATGGCATAACCATGAGGCAAGTTACCAGCTCTTTGGAAACTGTCACAGTTACGTACAAACTCTCGGGCATCTCTATAGAGAGTAGGCCAATAGAAGCCACATTGGAGGACTTTAGTGGCTGTTCGCTCACTTCCGAAATGTCCTCCATACTGTGATTCATGGCAATGCCATAGGATCTTCTGTGCCTCCTCTCTAGGGACGCATCTGCGGATCATTCCGTCTGCGCATCTCTTAAAGAGATATGGTTCATCCCATATGTAGTACTTTGCATCAGAAATTAGTTTTTTCTTTTGCACCCTGCTATACTCCTGGGGTATGAACCTCACAGCTTTATAATTTGCAATGTCTGCAAACCATGGTGCTTCCTGAATGGCAAAGAGTTGCTCATCCGGAAAGGTTTCAGAAATTTCAGTAGAAGGGAGGGACGCCCCAGCTACTGGTTCTATCCGGGACAGGTGATCAGCTACCTGGTTCTCTGTCCCTTTTCTGTCTCTTATTTCTATATCAAACTCTTGCAGAAGCAACACCCATCTTATGAGTCTGGGTTTTGAATCCTGCTTTGTGAGTAGATATTTAAGAGCAGCATGGTCAGTGTACACAATCACTTTTGATCCTACTAAATATGATCTAAATTTGTCAATGGCATAAACCACTGCAAGTAACTCCTTTTCTGTGGTTGTGTAATTCTTCAGTGCGTCATTTAGAACACGAATGGCATAGTAAATGACGTGCAAAAGCTTGTTGTGCTTTTGTCCCAACACTGCACCAATGGCATGGTCACTGGCATCACACATTAATTTGACTGGTAATGTCCAGTCAGGTGCAGAGATGACTAGTGCTGTGACTAGCTTGGCTTTCAGGGTCTCAAACGCCTGCAGACACTCTGTGTCAAACACAAATGGCATGTCAGCAGCTAGCAGGTTGCTTAGAGGTTTTGTAATTTTTGAAAAATCCTTTATGAACCTCCTATAGAATCCTGCATGCCCCAGAAAGCTTCTGATTGCCTTAACATTGGCAGGTGGTGGTAATTTCTCAATTACCTCTACCTTGGCTTGATCCACCTCTATTCCCTTGCTTGAAATTTTGTGCCCAAGGACAATTCCTTCAGTCACCATAAAGTGACATTTTTTTCCCAGTTTAAGACCAAGTTAGTCTCTTGGCACCTTTTCAAGACAAGCGCTAGATGATCAAGACAAGAGCTGAATGAGTCTCCAAATATTGAGAAGTCATCCATGAAGACTTCCAGGAACTTCTCTTCCATATCAGAGAAGATAGAGAGCATGCACCTCTGAAAGGTTGCAGGTGCATTGCACAGACCAAAAGGCATTCTTCTGTAAGCAAATACTCCAGATGGACATGTGAATGCTGTTTTCTCTTGGTCTTGAGGATCCACTGCAATTTGGTTGTAGCCTGAATAGCCATCCAAAAAGCAGTAGTATTCATGGCCTGCTAGTCTCTCTAGCATCTGGTCTATGAATGGTAAAGGAAAATGATCCTTTCTGGTGGCTGTATTGAGCCTTCTGTAGTCAATACACATACGCCACCCTGTAACTGTTCTTGTAGGAACCAGTTCATTCTTTTCATTATGAACCACTGTCATGCCTCCCTTCTTGGGGACAACTTGGACAGGGCTCACCCAGGCGCTATCAGAAATAGGATAAATAATCCCAGCCTCTAGTAACTTAGTGACCTCTTTTTGAACCACTTCCTTCATGGCTGGATTTAGCCGCCTCTGTGGTTGAACTACTGGCTTGGCATCATCCTCCAATAGGATTTTGTGCATGCATCTTGCTGGGCTAATGCCCTTAAGGTCACTTATGGACCACCAAAGAGCTGTCTTGTGTGTCCTTAGCACTTGAATTAGTGCTTTCTCTTCTTGTGGATTTAAAGCAGAGCTTATGATCACTGGAAAAGTGTCACCCTCTCCCAGAAATGCATATTTCAGGGATGGTGTTAGTGGTTTGAGCTCTGATTTAGGAGGTTTCTCCTCTTTCTGAGAGATTTTTAGAGGTTCTTTTATTTCCTCTGGTTCCTCCAAATCAGGCTGAACATCTTTAAAGATGTCCTCTAGCTCTGATTCAAGACTCTCAGTCATATTGATCTCTTCCACCAAAGAGTCAATAATATCAGTGCTCATGCAGTCATTTGATATGTCTGGATGCTGCATAGCTTTGACAGCATTTAACTTGAACTCATCCTCATTGACTCTCAGGGTC
>NC_029793.2:49166114-49181032 GCF_000816755.2 Arachis ipaensis | reverse complement strand
AACCTCTCTTTGACTTTCTCACAAAGAGTGACTTCTTACGTTCCTTCTTATGACTTAAGATCTCTTTCATGAACTTAGCATAAGAGGGTATTTTCTCAAGTGCCTCTACAAACTGGATCTTTATTTCAGGAGTCCTGAGATAGTCTGCAAAGCGGGAAAATTGTTTATCCTGTTCTGCTTGGTGGAGCTTCTGAGGATAAGGCATCTTGGCTTTATATTCTTCAACCTTAGTTGCTGCAGGTTTATTCCCTGCAGAAGTGGTTGGAGAAGCCTTCTTAGAGGGGTTACTATCAGCACTTGCAGGTGTCTGATCCCTTTTTGGCGTTTGAACGCCAGGATTGGGTGCTGGATGGGCGTTCAACGCCAGCTTCTCACCCTTTTCTGTCGATTGAACGCCAGAACTGGACAAGGAATGGGCGTTTAACGCCAACTTTTTCGCTTTTCTGGCGTTTGAACGCCAGAATTATTCCTCTTTGGGCTCTTAATGTCCTCAGAGGGATTTTGGGCAGTGGTTTGGTCATCCTCTGTCATTTGTTCCTTTCTTAACTTTTTGCTACTTTGAGCTGAGTTATTCAATGTCTTCCCGCTCCTTAGTTGGACAGCTTGACATTTTTCTGTTATCTGTTTAGATAGCTGCTGTCTTGTCTGATTCAATTGTGCTTCTATATTCTTGTTAGCATTTTTAGTGTCTTGGAGCATCTCTTTGAATTCTGCTAATTATTTTGTCATAAGGAGTAATTGATGATTAAGTTCAACAATCTGTTCTTGAGGATTAGGATCAGTAGTTACTGCCATAGCCTCTTCTTTTATGGAGGACTCACTGTTTGAGTACAGATGTTGATTTCTAGCAACTGTATCTATGAGTTCTTGAGCCTCTTCAATTGTTTTTCTCATGTGTATAGATCCACCAGCTGAGTGGTCTAGAGACATTTGAGCTCTTTCTGTAATTCCATAGTAAAAGATGTCTAACTGTACCCACTCTGAAAATATTTCAGAGGGGCATTTCCTTAGCATCCCTCTATACCTCTCCCAGGCATTATAAAGGGATTCATGATCCTCTTGTTTAAAGCCTTGGATGTCCAGCCTTAGCTGCGTCATCCTTTTTGGAGGGTAAAATTGATTCAGGAATTTGTCTGATAAGTGTCTCCATGTTTTTATGCTTGCTGTGGGTTGGTTATTTAACCACCTCTTAGCTTGATCTTTTACAGCAAATAGAAACAGTAATAATCTATAGACATCCTGATCCACTTCTTTATCACGTACTGTGTCAGCAATTTGTAAGAACTGTGCCAGAAACTCAGTAGGTTCTTCTTGTGGAAGACCGGAATACTGACAATTTTGCTGCACCATGATAATGAGCTGAGGATTTAGCTCAAAACTGCTTGCTTTGATGGGAGGCATACAGATGCTACTCCCATATGCAGCTGTAATGGGGTTAGCATATGACTTCAGAGTCCTTCTGGACTGTCCACTTCCACTTATGTCCATGATGGAGAAAAGGGAATTGATATGAAATTTTTTTTATTTAATTAAAAGTAACCGAAAAAAATAAAACAAAATAAATGAAAAATAAAATAAAATTTTCGAAAATTTAAGAAAAAGTAAAAAGATAAATAATTAATTCGAATGCTAAAATGGCTAATTAATTAAAAAAATTTGAAAAATTTTGGATATGGTTCTCGAAAATTAGAGGAAAATGAAATAAAAGCAAATTGAAAACTAAATTAATTAATTAATTAGAAAGATTTTGGAATTAGCAATAAAAAAGATATGATTGAAAATTATTTTGAAAAAGATATGATTGAGAAGATATGATTGCAATTTATAAAAAAGATATGATTGAAAAGATATGATTGAAGAAATTAAAAAGATTTGATTTTTGAAAAAGATTTGAAAAGATCAATTTTTGAAATTAGAATATTGACTTGACTAAAAAAAAGATATGATTTTGAAAATCTTTGACTAAATTAATGCAAAATTTCGAAATTTATGAGTAAAATAAGGAAAAGATATTTTTTTAATTTTTGAATTTTAATGAGGAAAGAGAAAAACAACAAAATGATACTAAACTTAGAAATTTTAGATCAAAACAAAGAGAATAAACAAGAAAACTTTGAATGTCAAGATGAACACCAAGAACACTTTGAAGATCAAGATGAACACCAAGAACAAATTTTTGAAAAATTTTGAAGTAAATAAAAGCACAAAAATACCAAACTTAAAATTTTTTAGAAAATCAAACACAAATTTTCGAAAATTTAAGGGAAAACACAAAGAAGACATCAAACTTAGAATTTTTAAAGATCATGAAAGAACTAGGAACATGCAAATTCGAAAAAAATTAAAAGAAAATAAAAGCATGCAATTGACACAAAACTTAAAATATGAAACTAAACTCAAATAAAAGACTCTAAACCAACAAAAATAAAATATTCCTAATCTAAGCAACAAGATAAATCGTCAGTTGTCCAAACTCGAACAATCCCCGGCAACGGCGCCGAAAACTTGGTGCACAAAATTATAATCAGACTTTTGCAACTCCGCACAACTAACCAGCAAGTGCACTGGGTCGTCTAAGTAATACCTTACGTGAGTAAGGGTCGATCCCACGGAGATTGTCGGCTTGAAGCAAGCTATGATTATCTTGTAACTCTTAGTCAGGATATCAATAATTCTCAGATTTAATTGTAAAAATAAAAGAACATGAAATAAATACTTGTTATGCAGTAATGGAGAACAGGTTGAGGTTTTGGAGATGCTTTGTCTTCCGAATCTCTGCTTTCCTACTGTCTTCTTCTTCATGCACGCAAGGCCCCTTCCATGGCAAGCTTTATGTTGGGCATCACCGTTGGAATGGAAAACAGTAGTAATTGCATTAATTCATGAAGAACAGCAGAGCTCCTCACCCCCAACAATGGGGTTTAGAGACTCATGCCATAGAAGATACAATATGAAACGTGTAAAGTGTCATGGGGTCCAAGATGAATCACTAAAAGTAGTTTTTATAGTAAACTGGTGACCTAGGGTTACAGAAAATGAGTAAGCTAGGGTGTTTAGTGTAAAAATCCACTTCCGGGGACCACTTGGTGTGTGCTTGGGCTGAGTATTGAAGCTTTCATGTGTAGAGACTTTTCTTGGAGTTAAACGCCAGCTTTTGTGCCAGTTTGGGCGTTTAACTCCAGTTTTTATGCCAGTTCTGGCGTTAAACGCCAGAATTCTTGAGCTGACTTGGAACGCCTGTTTGAGCCATCAAATCGCGGGAAAAGTATGGACTATTATATATTTCTGGAGAGCCCAGGATGTCTACTTTCCAACGCAATTGAGAGCGCATCAATTCGGCTTCTGTAGCTCCAGAAAATCTACTTTGAGTGCAGGGAGGTCAGAATCCAACAGCATCTGCAGTCCTTTTTCAGCCTCTGAATAAGATTTTTGCTCAGGTCCCTCAATTTCAGCCAGAAAAGTCCAGAAAAGTGAATTTTAAATAAAAACTAACAAAAATATAATAAAAACTAATTAAAATATACTAAAAACATACTAAAAACAATGCCAAAAAGCGTATAAATTATCCGTTCATCAATATTCTTGATTGGTTATGGAATAAATGCTTATTGCTGTCTTGTTTGCTCATTTGCTTAATTTTTATGAATTTACATATGGTTTTGGTGTTTTTAATTATTAATGAATTCATAGGAAATTCGAATTGATTAATCGAGTTTGGGAAATAGCCAATTCGTTGCTATGCTGATCTGGGCTGTTTTATTCTGCTTAATGATGCCTGAGTCACATGAATTTCCTTGTTCTTCATGCTAATTGACATATATTGAAATTCATGAGTTTGAAATTGCTGCTGCTGATTGAAATTGCTAGCTTATTGAATGGTTTATGTTGTTGTTTTTCTGAAATTTACTTTGAATCATCAATTGCTCTATTTCAATTTCCATTTCAATTCTGCACTTCAGTGTTTGAACTCAACTGTGCTTGCTATTGATTAACTCAGTGTTTTAATGCTGTTTTGGTTTATAATCTGCCTTGAGTTTATATTGATTGAATGGTCTGCTCATGTTTAAAAATACACCCATTGCTTATCTGATAGTATAGTTACTGGTTTTGCATGAATCGTTCTGAGATTCATATGAGTTGCTGATTCTATTTGAAATCGAGCTTAAATTGTTGATTTGATGCTGTTTATTTACTTCGGGAACGCTCACATTACTACCAGAATGCTACCCAATTTTTCTGAAAACTGTTTTACTCAACTTTCACTCATGAATTGACTTTAGTACTTTTGAATTGTGATTTATTTGGTTCCAACCAAAGCCAATTCATGGGATGATGGGTTAGTATTTCCATTCCTTTTGGTTCCCTTTCTATTTGAAATGCATTGTTGATGATTTTAATTCTTTTTATGCTTCTTTCATTACATGTTTTATCATCAATGACTTGCATTGTATGCTTGAATGTGAGCTTGCTTGTTCTTAAACCTTTTAAACTTCTTTTAGTTAGGAACTACATTACCATGCCACTAATTCTAACTTAATTCTCTAACTTTTTACTAAATTAACTTTCCCACTTTTCTTTTTTGTTTTCACCCTTTTCAAACTAACTCTTTTAATTCCTTTCAAGGCATGATACCTGTTGTTTCTTAACAAACAAGCATTCTGAATTTCATTGTATAAAGTCTTGGATTGTGATTTCTGATTAATTTCTCTGAATCCTATTTTTCATTCATTCCAAGGATTTATCTCTTTATGCCTCATTTCATTCTTTGGCCTTCACTCCTCTGTTGCCTATCTCCTGTTTGTTTTGCTTACATATTGCCTAGCTACATGATTTAGCTTTATTTGATAATCTATATCCTGGGAATTCTATTTTTTAGGATGTCTGACAGGAAAGGATAAGGCAAGGCTACGGCCAGCTCCGGTAAGAGGAAGAGAGGACAGTCATCCGTCGCTCTGTCGGATGTTCTATCGGATGAATCTTGGCGTGAAAAGAACTTTACTGATAAAGAAAAAGCTGATCAACTTGTGCCTGCTAATGACCCAGTCAAATTTGCCGATATTTACTGTGAACTCAAGTTTTCGGTCTTTACGAAAAAATGGCACCTCTACTTGGAAAGGACGTTCAAAATACCAACCGAGAGGTTGGATATTTTTGGATAGAGATCTGGCAAAGGTAAACGCATTATGGGTCTGTGAGTTTTATTGTAACTATTATAGGACGACCCTTGATGCAGTGCAGCTTAGGGGAAAGCAGATCTTAGTCACAGAGGAGGCGATAGAGGATATCCTCCACTTCTAGCCTAAAACAGATGATACAGATAGTTTTCAGAAGGCCGAGGAATCTATTAGATTCATGAGTTTTGATTGGGATGCTGTCCGACGTACCATAGCCATTGATCCTGATGTTCCGTGGGATATGGGAAAGTCAAAGGTAACTCTACGGGATATAAAGATTATTTATCTCAATGATGAGGCTAGGCTGTGGCAACAGATACTGAGCAATTATGTTATGCCTAGTACTCACGAGTCAGAAGTGCCAGCTGCCATGATCATCCTTATTTGGTGTGTCATAGAAGGAAAGGACCTATACCTTCCACAGCTCATCAGAAAGTACATGTCTAGAGTTCATGTCAGAGGCACCCTGCCATTTCCTTATTTGATCACCCAGATGGCTCGTCGAGCTGAGGTGCCTTGGGAGCTAGAAGATGAGAGACCACCGATTGCCGACTGCAAGAAGGTTATTCTGCACGGCAAGCGGTTCGGACCTCTAGGCCACAGACTACCTACTACTACTACCTCTACTGATGTAGCCTGGTGTGGAAAATTGTGATTCACACTTTTCACAACTTCGCACAACTAACCAGCAAGTGCATTGGGTCGTCCAAGTAATACCTTACGTGAGTAAGGGTCGATCCCACGGAGATTGTCGGCTTGAAGCATGCTATGGTCATCTTGTAAATCTCAGTCAGGCGGATTCAAATGGTTATGAGGTTTTGATTATTAAAATATAAATAAAACATAAAATAAAATAAAGTTTCTTATGTAATTCATTGGTGGGAATTTCAGATAAGCGTGTGAAGATGCTTTGTTGCTTCTGAACTTATGCTTTCCTATTGTCTTCTTCCAACCATGCGTGCTCCCTTCCATGGCAAGCTGTAAGATCCTCTCAGTGAAAATGGTCCTCTACGGTTTCTGCACGGCTAATCAACTGTCAAATTTATCGTCTCGGATGAAAAATACCAGGCACAGCTACCGCATGGCTAATCATCTGTCGGTTTCCGCTAGCATCGGAATAGAATCCATTGATCCTTTTGCACACTGTCACTGCGCCCAACATTCGCAGGTTTGATGCTCGTTACAGTCGTCCCTTCCCGGATCCTACTCGGAATACCACATACAAGGTTTAGACTTTCTGGATCCCAGGAATGCTGCCAATGATTCTAGCCTATACCACGAAGATACTAATCTCACGGACTCAGTCCGTATATTAGATATCCAATAGATACGCACTCAAGCTGTCACCCAATGACTACGTTGAGCTCAGATAGAACGGAAGTGGTTGTCAGGCACGCGTTCATAAAATTGAGAATAATGATGAGTGTCACGGATCATATCATTCCCCAGATTGAAGTACGAGTGAGTATCTTAGAATAGAATCAAGCGTGATTGAATAGAAAATAGTAGTAATTGCATTAATTCATGAAGAACAGCAGAGCTCCACGCCTTAATCTATGGGGTGTAGAAACTCCACCGTAGAAAATACATAAGTGAAAAAGGTCTAGACATGGCCGAATGGCCAGCCCCCAAAATGTGAACAATGGTCTCAGCTTCAAAGTATGAAAACTGGATATGAATACAATAGTAAAAAGTGCTATTTATACTAAACCAGTTACTAGGGATTACAGAAAATGAGTAACTAAGTACAGATAGTGCAGAAATCCACTTCCGGGGCCCACTTGTTATGTGCTTGGGCTGAGCCTTGAGCTTTACATGTGCATAGGCTGTTCTTGGAGTTAAACGCCAGCTTGGGTGCCAGTTTGGGCATTTAACTCCAATTCTGGTGCCAGTTTGGTCGTTTTACGCCAGAAAGTTTTACGCTGGCTTTGAACGGCAGTTTGGGCCATCAAATCTCGAGTAAAGTATAGACTATTATATATTTCTGGAAAGCCCAAGATGTCTAATTTCCAACGCAACTGAGACTGCGCCAATTGGGCTTCTGTAGCTTCAGAAAATTCACTTCGAGTGCAAGAGGGTCAGAATCCAAAAACATCTGCAGTCCTTTTTCAGCCTCTGTCAGATTTTTGCTCAGGTCTCTCAATTTTAGCCAGAAAATACCCGAAATTACAAAAAAATACACAAACTCATAGTAAAGTCCAGAAATGTGATTTTTTGAATAAAAACTAATAAAAATATAATAAAAAGTAACTAAAACATACTAAAAACTATGTAAAAACAATGCCAAAAAGGGTATAAATTATCCGCTCATCACAACACCAAACTTAAATTGTTGCTTGTCCCCAAGCAACTAAAAACAAAATAGGATGAAAAGAAGAGAAAATACAATAAATTCCAAACTTATCAATGAACTTAGTTCCAATTAGATGAGCGGGGCCAGTAGCCTTTTTGCTTCTGAACAGTTTTGGCATCTCACTTTATCCTTTGAAGTTCAGAATGATTGGCATCCATAGGAACTTAGAATTCAAATAGTGTTATTGATTCTCTTAGTTCATTTTGTTGATTCTTGAACATAGCTACTTTATGAGTCTTGGCCGTGACCCTAAGCATTTTGTTTTCCAGTATTACCACCGGATACATAAATGCCACAGACACATAACTGGGTGAACCTTTTCAGATTGTGACTCAGCTTTGCTAGAGTCCCCAGTTAGAGGTGTCCAGAGCTCTTAAGCACACTCTTTTTTGCTTTGGACCACGACTTTAACCGCTCAGTCTCAAGCTTTTCACTTGACACCTTCACGCCACAAGCACATGGTTAGGGACAGCTTGATTTAGCCACTTAGGCTAGGATTTTATTCCCTTGGGCCCTCCTATCCATTAATGCTCAAAGTCTTGTATCCTTTTTTTTACCCTTGCCTTTTAGTTTAAAGTGTTATTGGCTTTTTCTGCTTGCTTATTCTTTTTTTTTCTTTTTTTTTCTCCTATTTTTTTTCGCAAGCTTTTTCTATTCACTGCTTTTTCTTGCTTCAAGAATCAATTTTATGGTTTTTTAGATTATCAATAACATTTCTCTTTTTTCATTATTCTTTCAAGAGCCAACAATTTTAACATTCATAAACAACAAATTCAAAAATATGCACGGTTCAAGCATTCATTCAGAAAATTAAAAGTATTGCCACCACATCAAAATAATTAAGCTAATTTCAAGATAAAATTTGAAATCATGCACTTCTTATTCTTTTGCAATTAAAAATATTTTTCATTTAAGAAAGGTGAAGGATTCATAGGACATTCATAGCTTTAAGACATATAGACTAGACACTAATGATCATGTAATAAAGACACAAACATAGACAAAACATAAAGCATAGAAATCGAAAAACAGAAAAATAAGAACAACAAAATTAAAGAACGGGTCCACCTTAGTGATGGCGGCTAGTTCTTCCTCTTGATGATCTTATGGAGTGCTTGAGCTCCTCTATGTCTCTTCCCTGCCTTTATTGCTCCTCCCTCATGGCCTTTTGGTCCTATCTGATTTCATTGAGGATAATGGAGTGCTCTTGGTGCTCCATCCTTAGTTGCCCCATGTTAGAACTCAGTTTTCCTAAGGAGATGTTAATTTGCTCCCAGTAATTTTATGGAGGAAAGTGCATCCCTTGAGGCATCTCAGGGATTTCTTGATGAGGAATTTCCTCATGCTCTTGTTGAGGTCCATGAGTGGGCTCTCTTGTTTGCTCCATCCTCTTCTTAGTGATGGTCTTGTCCTCATCAATGAGGATGTCTTCCTCTATGACAATTCTGACTAAATTGCATAGGTTACAGATGAGATGAGGGAAGGCTAATCTTGCCAAAGTAGAGGACTTGTCCGCCACCTTGTAGAGTTCTAGAGGTATGATCTCATGAACTTCTACTTCCTCTCCATTCATGATGCTATGGATCATGACAGCTCGGTCTATTGTAACTTCAGACTGTTGCTAGTGGGAATGATAGAGCGTTGGATGAACTCCAACCATCTCCTAGCCACGGGCTTGAGGTCAAGCCTTCTTAGTTGAACTGGCTTACCTCTTGAGTCTCCCTTCCATTGAGCTCCTTCCACACAAATGTCCCTAAGGACTTGGTCCAACCTTTGATCAAAGTTGACGCTTCTAGTGAAAGGATGAGGATCTCCTCTCATCATTGGCAAGTTAAATGGCAACCTCACATTTTTCGGACTAAAATCCAAGTAATTTTCCCGAACCATTGTGAGACAATTCTTTGGGTTTGGGTTCATACTTTGATCATGGTTCTTAGTGATCCATGCATTGGCATAGAACTCTTGAACCATTAAGATTCTGACTTGTTGGATGGGGTTGGTGAGAGCTTCCTAACCTCTTCTTCGAATCTCATGTCGGATCTCCAGATATTCACCCTTTTTGAGCATAAAGGGGACTTCAGGAATCACTTTTTTCTTGGCCACAACTTCATAGAAGTGGTCTTGATGGACCTTTGAGATGAATCTCTCCATCTCCCATGACTCGGAGGTGGAAGCAATTGCCTTTCCTTTCCTCTTTCTAGAGGTTTCTCCGGCCTTAGGTGCCATTGATGGTTATAGAAAAACAAAAAGCAGAGCTTTTTCCACACCAAACTTAAAAGGTTTGCTCGTCCTCGAGCAAAAGAAGAAAGAAAGGAGTAGAAGAAGAAGAAATAGAGGAGATGGAGGGTAATAGTGGTTTCGGCCAAGGGGGTAGTAGTGTGTATGATGTGTGAAAATGAAGGTAGTGAGGAGGGGTATTTATAGGGTAGGAGAGAGAGGGAATTCGATCATGAAGGGGTGGGTTTGAGAGGGAAATGGTTTGAATTTGAATGGTGAGGTAGGTGGGGTTTATGATGGATGGATGTGAGTGGTGAAGAGAATACGGGAAGAGGGTAGGATTTGATAGGTGAAGGGTATTTGGGGAAGAGTTATTGATGGGATTGGTCAAGGGTATTTGGGGAAGAGTGTTATGGAAAGGTGTGAAGAGGAGAGAAGAAGAGGTGGGGTAGGTGAGGATCCTGTGGGGTCCACAGATCCTGAGGTGTCAAGAAATTATGCTTCCTGCACCATTCTGGCATTCAAACACCCTCTGTGTGCTAATTCTGGCGTTAAACGCCAGCTCTGCTACTTTTCCTGGCGTTAAACGCCAGTCTGCTGCCCCTTTCTAGCATTTAACGCCAGCCAGACACCCTTTTCTGGCGTTAAACGCCAGTCTGTCTGTCATTTCTGGTGTTTAACGCCAGCCAGACGCCAGACACCCTTTCCTGGCGTTTAATGCCCAGAATGCTGCCAGGTTGGGCGTTAAACGCCCATTTTGCTATCCTTACTGGCGTTTAAACGCCAGTAAGCCTGTCCTCCAGGGTGTGTTGTTTTTTATGCTATTTTTTATTTTGTTTTAATTCTGCAGTTGTTTTTATGACTTCACATGATCATCAACCTAAAGAAAACATAAAATGACAATGGAATATAAATAAATATAATTAAATAACATTGGGTTGCCTCCCAACAAGCGCTTCTTTAATGTCAATAGCTTGACAGTGAGCTCTTAGAGAGCTTCACAGAGACTCAGAGCTTGATGGTGGCCTCCCAACACCAAACTTAGAAGTTGAGTATGGGGGATCTGCTTGACTCTGTATTGAGAGAAGCCTTTCATGCTTCCTCTCCATGGTTACAGAAGAAGATCCTTGAGCCTGAAATGCAAGGTAGTCCTCATTCAATTTAGGGACTAACTCTACTCTGTCCACATCAATCACAGCTCTTGTTGTGGCTAGGAAGGGTCTTCCAAGGATGATAAATTCATCCTCTTCCTTCCCAATGTCTAGGATTGTGAAATCAGCAGGGATGTAAAAGCCTTCAACCTTCATTAAGACATCCTCTACAAGTCCATAAGCCTGTTTCCTTGAATTATCTGCCATCTCTAGTGAGATTCTTGCAGCTTGTACCTCAAAGATCCCTAGTTTTTCCATTACAGAGAGTGGCATGAGGTTTATACTTGAACCAAGGTCACACAGAGCCTTCTTAAAGGTCATGGTGCCTATGATGCAAGGTATTAAGAACTTTTCGGGATCCAATTTCTTCTGAGGTAATTTCTGTTGAACTAAGATATTTAGTTCATTGATGAGCAATGGAGGTTCATCCTCCCAAGTCTCATTACCAGATAACTTGACATTCAGCTTCATGATTGCTCCTAGATACTGAGCAACTTGCTCTTCAATAATATCTTCATCCTCTTCAGAGGAAGAATACTCATCAAAGCTCATGAATTGCAACAGTAAGTTTAGTGGAATCTCTATGGTCTCTATACGAGCCTCAGATTCTTTTGGTTCCTCAATGGGGAACTCCTTAGGGGTCAGTGGACGTCCATTGAGGTCTTCCTCACTGGAAATCACTACCTCTTCCTCCTCTATAGGTTCGGCCATGTTGGTTATATTGATGGCCTTGCACTCTCTTTTTGGATTCTCTTTTGTATTGCTTGGGAGAGTACTAGGAGGGATTTCAGTAACTCTTTTACTCAGTTGAAGAACTTGTGCCTCCAAATTTCTAATGGAGGACCTTGTTTTAGTCATGAAACTGAGAGTGCTCTTAGATAGATCAGAGACTATGGTTGCTAAGTCAGAGAGGCTCTACTTAGAATTCTGTGTCTGTTGCTCAGAAGATGATGGAAAAGGTTTGCTATTGCCAAACCTATTTCTCCCACCATTATTATTATTGAAGCCTTGTTGAGGCTTCTGCTGATCCTTCCATAAGAAATTAGGATGATTCCTCCATGAAGGATTATAGGTGGTTCCATGGGATTCTCCCATGTAATTCACCTCTTCCATTGCAGGATTCTCAGGGTCATAAGCTTCTTCTTCAGAGGAAGCTTCTTTAGTACTTCCGGATGCAGGTTGCATTCTAATTAGACCCTGGGAAATCATATTGACTTGTTGAGTCAATATTTTGTTCTGAGCCAATATGGCATTCAGAGTATCAATCTTAAGAACTCCTTTCTTCTGAGTCATCCCATTATTCACAGGATTTCTTTCAGAAGTGTACATGAACTGGTTATTTGCAACCATGTCAATGAGTTCCTGGGCTTCTGCAGACGTCTTCTTCAGATGAAGAGATCCACCAGCAGAGTGATCCAATGACATCTTGGACAATTCAGACAGACCATCATAGAATATACATAGGATGCTCCATTCTGAAAGCATGTCAAAAGGACACCTTCTGATCAATTGCTTGTATCTTTTCCAAGCTTCATAGAGGGATTTACCTTCCTTATATCTGAAGGTTTGGACTTCCACTCTAAGCTTGCTCAACTTTTGAGGTGGAAAGAATTTGGCCAAGAAAGCGTTGACCAACTTTTTCCAAGAGTTCAGGCTTTCTTTAGGTTGTGAGTCCAACCACATCCTAGCTCTATCTCTTACAGCAAAGGAGAAAAGCATAAGTCTGTAGACCTCAGGATTAACCCCATTGGTCTTGACAGTGTCACAGATTTGCAAGAATTCAGCTAAGAACTGATGAGGATCTTCCAATGGAAGTCCATGAAACTTGCAATTCTGCTGCATTAGAGAAACTAATTGAGGCTTAAGCTCAAAGTTGTTTGTTCCAATTGCAGGAATTGAGATGCTTCTTTCATAGAAGTCAGAAGTTGGTGCAGTAAAGTCACCAAGCATCTTCCTTGCATCTCCACCATTGTTGTTATTTTCGGCTGCCATCTCTACTTCTTTTTCAAAAATTTATGTAAGGTCCTCTCCAGAGTGTTGTGCTTTAGCTTCTCTTAGCTTCCTCTTCAGAGTCCTTTCAGGTTCAGGATTAGCTTCAACAAGAATGTTCTTATCCTTGTTCCTGCTCATATGAAAAAGAAGAGAACCGAAAAGAAGAGGAATCCTCTATGTCACAGTATAGAGATTCCTTTATGTGAGTAGAAGAAGAGAAGAACAAAATGAAAAAGGGGGAAGAAGAAGAATTCGAACACAGAGAGAGGGAGAGGGTTCGAATTTTAAGAAGAAGAGTGTGTTAGAAAATAAATAAAATAAATAGAAAGAGACGAGAGAGAGAGAGAGAGAGTATTCGAATACTAATTAAAATAAAAGAAAAATATTTTTATTTTTATTTTAATTATTAGTTAGAATTCAAAATTTAAGAAAAGAAATAAAATAAAATTAAAATTAAAATTTAAAACAATTAGTTAAATAAAAAGAATTTTGAAAAAAAAGGTTAGTAATTTTCAAAAATTAGAGAGAGAAAAGTAGTTTGGTGGAAAAAGATAAGAAATAGTAAACTTTTAAAATCAAACAAAAAGTCAAGTAGTTAATTGAAAAAGATTTGAAAATCAATTTTGAAAAGATAAGAAGTTAGAAAAAGATTTTGAAATTAAGTTTTGAAAAAGATATGATTGAAATCTATTTTGAAAAAGATTTAAAAAGGAAATTAAAAAGGTTTGATTTTTGAAATTAAAGTTGATTACTTGACTAACAAGAAACTAAAAGATATGATTCTAGAATTTAAAGATTGATCATTTCTTAATAGGCAAGTAACAACTTAAAAATTTTTAAATCTAAACATTAATTGTTAGCATTAATTTCAAAATTATGAAATAAAAATAAGAAAATTATTTTTGAAAAATTTAATTTGAAGAATTTTCGAAAAACAGGAAATAAAAATGAAAAAGATTTGATTTTGAAAAAGATTTGAAAAGATAGAATTTTTAAATTGAAATTTTGACTTGACTAACAAGAAACAACCAAATTTTAAAAGTTTTTACTAAATCAACTCAAAATTTCGAAAATTATGAGCAAAATAAGGGAAATATATTATTTTTTTGATTTTTGAATTAATGAAGGAAGAGAAAAAAAAAAGATATCATTTTGTTGTTTTTCTCTTTTTTTTTTTTAAACAGCAAAAATGAAACAAAACATAAAAATTTAAGATCAAAACAATAAATGCATGCAAGAACACTTTGAATGTCAAGATGAATACCAAGAACACTTTGAAGATCATGATGAACATCAAGAACATATTTTTGAAAATTTTAAGAAAAGAAAAATATACAAGATACCAAACTTAAAAATTTTTAAACTTTAGACACTAATAATTCGAAAATGCATATGAAAAATAAGAAAAGACACAAAACAAGAAAATTCAAAGATCAAAAACAAGGAAAATCATCAAGAACAACTTGAAGATCAATGAAGAACACAATGCATATATTTTCGAAGATTTAAGAAAAATTAAAAACAGGCAATTGACACCAAACTTAAAATTTGACACTAGACTCAAACAAGAAACGAAAAATTTTTGGTTTTTTTATGATTTTATAAAATTTTTTGTATTTTTTTGAAAATTATTTTGGAAAAAGAAAATAAAGAGATACAAAATTTTTAATAAGAATTCCAGGATTCGTGCAATGCTAGTCTAAAGCTTCGGTCCAAAAGAATTAGACATGGCCAAATGGCCAGCCAAGCCTTAGCAGAGTATTACATACAACAACCAAATTGATGGGAATCAAAAGGCTCTTGCAAAGATAAGTGGAAACCTCGGTCCAAAAGATTAGACATGGTTTAACAGCCAGCCAGGTTTCAACATATCTCATGAAACTCTAGAATTCATTCTTAAAAATTCTGAAGAACATATTTTTTAATTTTTTTTGAATTTTTCAAAAATAAAAATAAAAAGCTTAAACATAAAATAAAATTACCCAATCTAAGCAACAAGATGAACCGTCAGTTGTCCAAACTCGAACAATC
>NC_029793.2:49093299-49166089 GCF_000816755.2 Arachis ipaensis | reverse complement strand
AGTATAACGATTCAATTTAATTAATAAAGATTATATTTAATATTTTATTCGTATAATTAGTGTAAAAGTATTTTATATCAACTTTGAGTTATAATTAATAAGTTTAACTTACTATATTGAAAGGGAATAAAAAGATAGTGGCTTTGAAATTAAAGTTAAATATTTTATTGATTAATATTATTTTTAATATGTATTTATAATTAACTGAATTTGAATTTCATAAATATTTTTTATTAGATTAGTAAAGATCATTTAATTAAGGATTCTCAAGTTTAATTATTGTATTAAGTAAGTTTTATCTTAAATAAATTTAATTTAATATGTTAAGAAAGAATAAAAAATTAATGGTTTTAATATTAAAGTTAATATGGTTTATTAACAGTTGTTTATATTATTTAATGTTTATCGATTAGTAAACTAAAAGTTTCTGATCCCAACAATGTTCTTAGTAACCGTCGTAAGGACCCTAGGCCTTTCAGATTTGGAACAGACGCCATAAGGCTCATCCTAGGCCCTTCCCTACTGACACTGCTCGAAGTTTGGACGCTTTCAACCCGTGTCACTGTCACACGTTTTCCTAGTTACCTAAGATAAGGCTGCGATCACCCTTAGCTGTCTACTAATCGGTACGCCATCGACACGGACCATAAAAAGTAGACTCTACTTTTTAAGCTGTCAACTGATCGGCACGTCTTTGGCATCTCCTGGTAAAAGTGACTCTCCTAGAATGTCGAACGCTACTTTCCTTCGTGCGTACCAACCTTTCGTCTCCAAGTCTTCGTTGTTTCGTAGAAGTGTGCGAATAGACTTTAAGGGTGGTTAGTTAATGTATTCATTGAAATAAAATAAAATACAAAATAAATATAAAATTATTAGTTTTGGAGTATTGGTAAACTTAGGCGGACTGACTCTAAATGTTCTACTGGTATCGATGATAAATAATGTTCCTAAATATTTTTAATAGAGTATATTTGATTTTAAAATTACTCTACCCTTCAATTTTATCAAAATATCTATTCATACCTATCCTTATTCTTTTATAAAATCCAAATTTCTAACCCTAAATTCCCAAATTGGAAATCAGAAACCCTAACCTACCCATTTTCTTCTCCCTTCAGCCGCCGAACCCCACCCCCCTTTCTTCCTAAACACAACACACAAACAAAAGAAAGAAACGCAGAGAGAAAAAGTACGAAGAGCAGAGAAAAGAGAGACGGAAGGGATGCTGCTCCGCTGCCGCCGTGATGTGACCGCCGGACCGCCGTGCGCGAGAATCTCGTGCCACCATCGTCAGCATTCCCCAACCTTGCCCGGACTGCAGTGCCTCCCATCGGCCGTTCGTGGAGCTGCGAAGAGTATCGCCGTCGAAGTCACACCATCGCAGAAGGAACAAGGGGAGGGAGACGAGCCCAAACCAGAAGCGGGAGGAAGAAGGCGTTGCTGTGGCTCCCGTCGCCGTCGCCGTTCGTGCTCCGTCGTTGCTGCCGTTCCATGGAGATGCATCGCCATCGCTGAGTGATGGAGGAGGAAGTTGCTCTGCCACCATCCGAGTTTGCTGTTGCAGTTGCCTATACCGCTGCCGTAGCTTCTTCGTTCTGTTATTACTTTCTAATTGTTGTAAGACATTCTTGCTGTTATATCAATTTGAATTAGCCTTGAATTTCCATAATTGTTCCTTTTATCCGTTTTGAATTCAACGTTCTTGCTTGCTGCCGTGGCCACCTCACGTTGCTGCTGCCTCTATTTCTGCCGTAGATGCCCTCGGCGCTGCCACTAGAAGGTCATCGGGGTTAGTTAGAGCTGCCGTTCTGATTCTGCCGCAGCTTGTCCGGATTCCTGCTCGTTCCTGTTCTCTGTTCAGCCTTCGCCAGAGCACTGTCATCAGAGAAACACTACTGAAACCGGGCCAGATTCACTGGTAATGCTACTTATTGTGGTTGCTGCTGTTCTGATCTCTGTGGGTTTCGACATTGAGGTAGGGGATTTATTTTTAAAATTAAACGTTTTTAATTTAGAATGCCTACAAAGTTAATTGGATAATTGCAAATAGTTAATGATGGTTAAGAATTGATTAATTGATGTGAATTACTTGAAATGTGTTTGAGAATCGTTAACGGTTGTGATTACTGTGAATGTCACTGGGTTTTGTTATTGTGAGTAATTAATTTGACAAGATTAACTTTGGTTAATGCTGTGACTGATATTGGTTTTTCTAATTTTGATGGATTTGTTGGAAATTCTGATCTTATGTGTCATTGCTGAATTGGTGGAAATCTGGTTGTGAATTGTATTTGGAATTACTGATTTTTGTGATGAGTTGACTGAGATTCTGATCTTGAATGAGTTATTTTGAATTGTTTGATATTGAATTGGAATTTTAATATACTGGAATGGCTGTGAAATGGACTCGTGACGGGTTGGAACTGGTTGAAATGTGGCTGCAAGTGGTGATTCATTTAATGTTATATGATGAGTTAATTATTGAATGAAATGTATTTGAGAAAAGTCAGTTGTGGTGATTATTCTGAGTTATGATTAAAGTTGGATGCAGATGTGAATTAAGTTTAGGTTATGGCTATGATATTGAATGGCTTCGTTGTCGTGAGTAATTAACTGATAAGATTTACTTTGTTTTGAGGCTGTGATTGTTATTGGTTTTCTGATTATTTTAGAATTGCCGGAAATTCCGAATTTAGTCGATTGTGCCAAGTTGGTAATTATTGTTGATTTACGTTTAATTAGAGTTGATTTTGAGAATGGTTAAGGAATTAAAGGTTGACCACTGAACTATTTTCTTAAAACAAGATCTTTAGAATAAAATGGTAACTTTGCTAATAACTAAATTACTTTAAGAATAACTAGGAATATGAAAAAGTTTGTGTTTCAAATATTAGTTATGAATTCTTGAAGCTGAACTAGTTTACCTTTAAAAGAATGGTTTATGGAAACTCTGATTTTAATTAATGTTAGGATGTTGGTTGTTAAACTGATTTATGATGAGATGGTTATTGAGATTCTGTTGTCGTGATAATTGCTGATAAAAGAACTGGAGATTTGTTGAGAAAGAAGGAACCCGTAAGGGTGGCTAAGTCCGAGTTTTAGGGAAGGTGTTGCTGAAATGTTGTAAAATTTGAGATTTTACTTGGAAACGTTATTTTATAAGAATTGGATTTGGAAAGTTATATTATTTAAGTTTTATCTATTGATTAAAGTATTATGTATGGGCAGAATTTATTACGAAAACAATTTTATTTAGAGTTGATTCATTAATAATAGAACGAATTATGTCTTGAATCTTATTTAGGTAAGAAAAGAATTATACTATTTTGAATTTGAATTACTAAGGAAAGGCTTATGTCTCAAGTTTGATTTATTTAAGAAAGGAATTATATTTTTAATTCAATTTAATATGAAAAGAATTATGTTTTGGGCTTGAAGTAGAGGATTACTTTTCAGAAGTTTGGTGAATTTTATAATATTTGCATCCGAATGATAAAGAGAAATGGTTTGAGCTAAGATGTTGTAGAAGTGAAAGATGTAAAGTTTGTATATTATGATGGAATTTGTATAGTATAATTGAACAGAGACAGAAAGAGGTAATGCATAAGAATGTGAAAGTGATAATGAATAATGAGAATGATAATGAATGATGATAATGAGAATGATTATGTGATGATCTGCTGCGTAAAGGCAGTCAGATAGATGGTGGTGCAACCACCGAGAGCGCTTCCCTGGGATACTTAGCCATAATGCTATTCTGTAAGTTAGAGGACTCTTACAGAGGTATCGAGAAAACACATAACTAGCATATGCTCCTGTAAGTCAAAGGACTCTTACAGTGAGTGTGTGTGTGTGCTCCTGTAAGTCAAAGGACTCTTACAGTGAGTGTGTTGGGCAGTTATAAGTTAACTAGCTCCGCCATGCAAGTCAAAGGACTCTTGCAGTGGTTTGCCTCACAAGTCAAAGGACTCTTGCGAGGGACATTGCCAACAGGGAAGCCTTACCTGGTCAAAGGACTCCGGGTAACATCGGGAGCGGGTATGTAACCGACAAATGAGCTCATTACCTGCACTAGGGCTAGACATGCATCATTCTTGTTTGCGCATTTGCTTTTGATTGGGTTTGCTCATTGTACTTCCCTGTGATTGTGCTGTTTGTCTTGCTGTGACTTGTTTGTATGTTGAACTGAATCTCTTGCTTGTACTATTAGTTGTGAATGTATTAAATTGATTAAGAATTGATGTTTTGATTAAGAATTAATTATGTGACTAATAGATGGTTAATGTGACTAGTTTCATATTTAGAATTTGTTTTGAGTTTAGAGATTTTGAAGGAGGTAATTAATTAGCTAAAGTAAAACCAAAAGTATTTTCAAAAAGGTTTGATAAAAATATAGTTTCCTTGAGTATGTTAATTATTTGCATGTTAATCATTACTTTTATGGCATTCCCATTCCCTACTGAGAACGTGTGGTTTGTTCTCACCCCAAAATCTTCCACCCTTTCAGTGACACAGGTTCGAAGACTCAGTTTGAAGCTGCGGGCGATTGTTAGACCTTATTTATGAGTTAAGTTTTTGAATTGAGTTGCTTTCATAGAATTCCCTCGCCTTTGTTGCTTAAGATTTTATTTTATAAAGAGGGATAGGAGTTGTATCTAAGTTACACTTGAATTTTGTTTGTATAATATTTAATAATAATTATATGATTATTATTATTTGGTGATGCTTGATATATGATTTGATAAATAAAAACAAAATTTTCGGGCATTTTCTACTAAAACTGAAACACGATATCGAACTAAAGGCTCAATATTAAATAGTTAATAAGGAAAACATGTCAGTAACGCCTTACTTTTGGTACGATCATGACGTATTAGAAGTTAGGTCATTACAATTCTAGCCTATACCACGAAGATACTAATCTCACAGACTCGGTCCGTGTATTAGATATCCAAGAGATACGCACTCAAGCTGTCGCCCAATGACTACGTTGAGCTCAGATAGAACGGAAGTGGTTGTCAGGCACGAATTCATAGAATTGAGAATAATGATGAGTGTCACGGATCATATCATTCTCTAGATCAAAGTACGAGTGAGTATCTTAGAATAGAATCAAGCGTAATTGAATAGAAAACAGTAGTAATTGCATTAATTCATGAAGAACAGCAGAGCTCCACACCTTAATCTATGGGGTGTAGAAACTCCACCGTAGAAAATACATAAGTGAAAAAGGTCTAGGCATGGCCGAATAGCCAGCCCCCAAAACGTGAACAATGGTCTCAGCTTCAAAGTATGAAAACTGGATACGAATACAATAGTAAAAAGTGCTATTTATACTAAACTAGTTTCTAGGGATTACAGAAAATGAGTAATTAAGTGCAGATAGTGCAGAAATCCACTTCTGGGGCCCACTTGGTGTGTGCTTGGGCTGAGCCTTGAGCTTTACACGTGCATAGGCTGTTCCTGGAGTTACACGCCAGCTTGGGTGCCAGTTTGGGCGTTTAACTCCAATTCTGGTGCCAGTTTGGGCGTTTTACGCCAGAAAGTTTTAGGCTGGCTTTGAACGCCAGTTTGGGCTATCAAATCTCGGGCAAAGTATGGACTATTATATATTTCTGGAAAGCCCACGATGTCTACCTTCTAACGCAATTGAGACCGTGCCAATTGGGCTTCTGTAGCTCCAGAAAATCCACTTCGAGTGTAAGAGGGTCAGAATCCAACAGCATCTGCAGTCCTTTTTCAGCCTCTGAATCAGATTTTTGCTTAGGTCCCTCAATTTCAGCCAAAAAATACCTGAAATCACAGAAAAACACACAAACTCATAGTAAAGTCCAGAAATGTGATTTTTGAATAAAAACTAATAAAAATATAATAAAAAGTAACTAAAACATACTAAAAACTATGTAAAAACAATGCCAAAAAGGGTATAAATTATCCGCTCATCACAGCCACATCCTCAGGAGCACCTTTAGCACCTGCAGCACCACCTGCTTTCACAGCACCATCATCTTGTGCACCACCTTTTTTAGCGCCTTGATCAGATGGAGCGCCGCAATCAGCAGCGTTATGAGCAGTCTGAGCGTCGCAATATGTGACGCTATTCACATCTGAAGCTGATTGTGACGTCGGGGCGTACTGACATCCCCTCTGAGCTTGACACACCCTCGGAGCACTCTGAGGAGGAGGAGGATGAGCAGGAGGAGGATGAGCAGGAGGGGACCCAGCAGGAGGCGACTCAGCCTGAGCACCCCACAGAGCCTGCGGCACATCCTTCGACAGGAGACGATAGAGATGCAGGCAATGATCCTTCACACCCAGCTTGACTGAGAGCATCGAGGACAATGCTGTGATCTAAGTGTCGGGAGGTCGCCGTTTCCGACGGATTATATTTTGGTGAACCATTTCAGACTTCTATTCTATTGTGCTTTATTTTATATTTTGCTTTATTTTATTTTATTTTTCTTTTAGTACTTGCACATTTCTATTTTATTATACTTCTGTTTATTTTTACTTTGTTGTATTTTGCACTTTGGGCTTGTATATACCGTGGATATTTAGCTTGAATTGCACTTTTAGTTTATGAGTTGGGGTGTAGAAAAACATGGATTATTAAGTTTAGTTTACCCTTTTGGCATAGGAGAAATTGATTTGATTGAAAATAGGGAGTAAACTAAAAAAAAAATTAAGTTTTTCATAATCACAACATTTCACTTAGTTTCAAGAAATTCATTTTTCTTAGAAAATGCATTTAAGATTCACATTGATTTGAGTTAAAACTTTTTGTAACTTGCACGATATATATATAATTGGAATATGATTTTTGAGCTAAGAACACACAACCCGTGAGTTTTTGAGCTTAATTGTATGGTAACATTATTTAACCATGATTTTTATTCTTGTGTGTTTCTTCTCTATGATTGCAATCTTTGGTTTGTTCCATTCTATATGTCCATTATTTAGTGTATGTTCATGCTTATATGTGATTGTGGCCATCATTTGATATTAGCTCACTTATCCCAAACAGCCTACCATTTCATTTACCTTTGTTTGCCACTTTGAGCCTTCTTAACCCCCTTTTTGTTATTTATATTACCACATCACTAGTCTTAAGCGGAAAAATAATTAATTACCCTATTTTGAATCTTTGGTTAGCTTAAGATAGAGATTGTGTGTCAACTAAGTGTGGGGAAATGTGGGACCTATGGTTAATGAGAATGTGTCTTTGCTTATATTGACAATTATTGGGAATCTGGGTGCCTACTCATGTGAAATTAGAAAAACATATGCATTGATATATTATGCTTTCATGTTTAATATATATATATATAGAAGGGAATAAATGAAACGGGGAGAAAATCACTCCAATATTAAGTTCAATAAAAAGATCAATGCATATGTGATGAAATTAAAAATTGATACATGAGTGTGTGAAAATATGTAAAAGTGAGATTTTGGATAGCTAAGCTTAATTTTAGAATTGTATAGAGTGTGTGTATGTGTTAGGTGAGAACTTAGGTTAGTCAAAGATTTATATGATAGCTCAGTTGGCCATACATATATCCTCACCCTTACCTTAGCCCCATTACAACCTTGAAAAGCCCTCATGATATTTGCATTTGTACACTTGATAATTGTTGATTGGTTAGATGAAGAACAAAGTTCTAGAAAGCATGGTTAGAGGAGATTTGAGTTGTTTAACCCCAAACACTTGAATAATTAGAGTGCATATACAAATCCAGTGAGGGTTCAATTGCTCATTTCCATATGTCCATATTTGATCTTTGCTTGTCTTGCAAGTTTGTGAACTCTTTTGATTAACTCAACTCAATTGTGAATGTGTTTTGATATGATTGATTTAGCCCTTGATTGTGCATATATGATTTCTTAGAAATTTGACTCAATTTGACCACATATATGCTTATATATATAGATAGATAGTAATTAGAATAGCATGATGCATGTAGGTGGCTCACATCTAAATAGGTTGCATTGCATAAGTCCCACCACTCTGCCTTCACTCTTTTGGTTCTCTTGAGCTTAGCATGAGGACATGCTAATGTTTAAGTGTGGGGAGATTGATAAACCACTATTTTATGGTTTATCTTGTGATAAATTGAGTGGTTTTTATCAATTCTTGGCACACTTATTCATATAATTTGCATGGTTTTACAAATCCTTCCTAATTTTGTGATATAGTTGAAAACATGTTTCCTGGGCCTTTAAACTGTCAATTTTAATTACCCTTTATTACCATTCGATGCCGTGATCTGTGTGTTAAGTGTTTTTAGGCTTTATAGGGCAGGAATGGCTTAGAGGATGGAAAGGAAACATGCAAAAAGTGGAAGGAACGCAAGAAAATGAAGTTTTGAAAAGCTGGCAGCGGCGCGTACCGTGGGCAACGCGTACGCGTGACTAGCGCAGAAGACAAGCGACACGTACGCGTGACAAGGATTTTTCTCAAGTGACGCGTACGCGTGACAGGCGCCACGTATAGAAATTGCAGAAAGCGCTGGAGGCGATTTCTGGGCTCCTTTTTGGCCCAGTTCCAAGCACGAGAACACAGAATAGAGGCTGCAGAGTGGGGGAATAATTCATTCATCCCACACAAATTTTATACAGATAATTTTTGGGTTTTAGATGTAGTTTTCTAGAGAGAGAGGCTCTCTCCTCTCTCCAGGTTTTAGGGTTTTTAGCTTTAATTCTTCTCAAATTCAGATTTCTATTTTACTTTAATTTAGTTTTCTTCTACTCTTATTAGTTCTAGTACTTTAGTTTATCTATTTCTCTTGTTGACCTCTTTATGTTGCTATTTTATTTTATGAATTCTCATGTTAGATTTGATTTTCTATTTAATGCAATTTGAGGTATTTCATATTTATGATTGCTCTCTTCAATTTATGTTATTAATGCTTTCAATTGGTTGTTTGGATTTTATTATCTCTTATTAGTTTCCTATGTTTTTATGTTATGCCTTCCAAGTGTTTGACAAAATGCTTGGTTGGATTTTAGAGTAGATTTTCCTCCTCTTGGCTATGGTTGAGTAATTGGAGACTTTTGAGTTATTAAACTCCTTTGTTGATTGATAATTGAAAGTTGCTAGTTGATTTGGATCCCTCTAAAGCTAGTCTTTCCGTAGGAGTTGACTAGGACTTGAGGAATCAAATTGATTCATCCACTTGACTTTCCTTCATAGTTAGAGGTTAACTAAGTGGGAGCAATAGAAAATTGATGTCACAATTGATAAGGATAACTAGGATAGGACTTCTAATTTTCATACCTTGCCAAGAGTTTTCTTAGTTATTAATTTAATTTCTTGTTATCTACATTCCTTGTTCCACATTTCAAAAACCCAAAAAGATACAATCCCATAACCAATAGTAACATACTTTTCTGCAATTCCTTGAGAGACGACCCGAGGTTTAAATACTTTGGTTTATTTTATTGGGTTTGCTTTAGTGACAACCACATTTTTGTATGAAAGGATTCTTTGTTGGTTTAGAAACTATACTAGCAACGAGAATTTATTGTGAATTCTTCACTAGCAAAAATCCGTTCATCACATACTCCATCCACGTACGCGAGTTTTCAAAACCGAATGGGTGGCTCGCGTCGTGTGCAACATGCCGCGTATGCACACCTACAAAATTGATAATTCCGTGTACGCATGTTACAAGTCGCGTACGCATGCCAGTAAAAATGCCATTTCTCGTGTATGCATGCAAATGTCGCATACGTGAGAGTACTTGGCAGCGGCCAATTCTGGCGTCGCGTGCACTGTCTGCATATGCATGCTCCGAAAAATCCTTAAAAGTGTTGTTTGCTGCAGAATTTAGATTTTTGTACCAAACTTCAAATGCACATAACTTTTTTTTTAAACATTTTTCATCCGTTCTTTGAACATCTTAAACCTCTCGAACTCAAATTTTATTTAAATCAAGTTTCATCAAAATTGATGTCCGGAGCACAAGTTATGGCTCGTTGAAAACTTGCAAAGTTCTCTAGTTTTCTAAAACTCCAAACCAACCAAACTCAAACACACTCTAATCAATACCAAAACCTATCATTCAATATCAACACTCCTATATATATGATCAATTACTCCCCAACCACTTTCTCAACCATTTCACACCTAATATTATTCAATTCACCAATCCAACAATCCATTGAATCTGCAATTTTCCAAATTTAACAACATCATCCCTTTTTAAGTACCATGCGTACAATCATTATAAATCATCAATCATCATCATATTATAATCACCTCAATCATATCCCAACGCATACAACTCATTCAATCTTCATCACAATTCATATGCCACATACACAATTCAATCAACCATTTATTCAATTTAATCCTATCTTAATGTCTACTAGCCTAAGTTTTACGAAACATTACATATTAACTAAAAAAAATTGAAACCATACCTCGGCCGATTTTTGCACAACTCAAAATACCAAAACAATCTCCAAACAAGTTCACAATTCCAAGCAATTCCAATCCACCAACTTTACTCCAATCACAAGAATTCAAGCTATATACATTCAATTTACCATAATTAATAACTAGGGCTCACAATTACACGAAATCACAATGCTTTTGAAGTGGCTTACCTTACCCAATGGTGACTGAGACAAAACCTAATATTTTCCAATGCTAAATACCACCTAAACAACCAAAAACACAAAATCCACTTAATAACTAAACCCAAAATTTCGAAATTTTTAGGGCAGAGAATTGAACAAGAAATTAAAAGTTTCTTACCATGTTGTTTAGCTAAAAATGATGGGATTAGCGAGAACTTTGCATGGCTGCAAACGTCATGCACATCGGAGTTCCGTAGCTCAAGTTATGAGCGATTGAAGAGAAGAGTGAATAGTAACCCTTCTTCCTCTCCTCTCAACTCAGCAGCTGTGTTTTGTGTTGTTATGTGGTCAATAAGGCTGAATTGGCTTCATTAACACACTTATATATGTTGGGCTTGGGTCCAATTTGGACCCGGTCCAACCGGTTAGCGTTTTTAGTTCGTTTGGCCCAACTTTGGGCCAAAACTTTTAGAATTAGGGCTCGGTTTTTAATTCTAAATATTTTTCTAAGCATCTTTATAGTTTTTATTACTCTTACACAGTACTGGACATACATAAGCCGGTACTGCCGGCTAATTTACCGGTATGCATTTTTACGCAATTTTCCACCAAAAATTACATTTTTCCACTCAAAAAAACTACCAGATTCAAATTTCACCTTTAAATTTTAATTAATACTTCTAAATTTTTGAACCTATTCTGGGCAATTAAATTGTTATTTTATTTTAATTAAACATGTAATTAAATTTCGGTTCTTACAAATATTACTACAAATTCTTTTGGGTAATGCTAGAGAATTAATATTGTATCAGCTATTTTCAGTCAATATTATAATAGACTACCAAGCAAGTCTAGTATGAAGTCTACAAAAATTGAATTTTTACTGAGTTTAGATTTTGAATGTTTTCTTCAATTGAGTTTTGGATGTTATTATTTAACAATTTCAAAATATTTTTTTCTTATATTAATATGGACTACAATATTGACTATACAATATTGATTTCCAAAACTTTCTCTATTCTTTACTTATTTTTATCATTTTCTATAACATTTTGAAAATATTTTTGTGGTTATAAAAAGTGAAAGAGATTTTTGTCGATATCTCTATAAATTAAGGACGATTTTAGTAGTTTCTCCTCTTAATAAACTTATGTCTTCCAAAAACAAAACCTTCACACCTTTCCTCTCTTCTAAGATGATCTATTTTTTATTTTTTCTTTTATCGAAAAAAGAGTATCGCTGATCTGAAATAAGTAGTTTTTTTAGGGAAAAGAATATATAGGTCCATGATATTTCAAATTGATGACAAATTCATCCCTCATGATTGGAAAATACAAAATCATCCATCATCATTTCATACGTAAGACATTTCGGACGTCCCATGCAATCTCCTTTACTAAACATAATGGAGACAGTAGATGTGGCATTGATACAACTTTAATGGTGCTATGTATTTATTACGGTGCCAATGTGTCAACATTCTAGAATGTATGAGGACAAATAGGTCCTTGATGCACAATACGACACTATTTTTGGAGCTACCCTAACTCTTCACTTTGAAGGCAAACTCTATATGACGCCATAGTAGTCATTTTCTATGAGAATTTGTTTGAGTTGTTGCATTATTTTCCATGACCAGTGAAGGAGTATCATCGAGCTCACAACGAGGTCTAGTGTCATCCACCGTTCATTGTGTGCAAGCTTGACCGAGAGAGATGGTATTGCTCCAGGTGTTTCTACGGAGTCTATGCCATACTCTACAAGTCCAAGATGTAAACAAACCCAAATAGATTATTCCTTGGCTACCCATTCTACAAGGTAATATAACATTGTCGTTGATTTTGATTGAATTGGTTTTGGTTATCTTTTTGTTTTCTATAGTTGAGGCTTCAATATCACTGCAAATTCTTTTGGGTAATACTAGACAATCAATACTGTCTAGTATGAAGTCCATTAAAATTGAATTTTTACTGAGTTTAGATTTTGAATAATTCTTTTAATTGAGTTTTGGATGTTCTTGTTTAAGAATTTCAAATTTTTTTTTCTTATCTTAATATTGACTATACAATGTTGATTTCCAAAACATTCTTTATTCGTTGTTCTTATTTTTATCCCTTTTTATAACATTTTAAAAATATTTTTATGGTTATAAAAAATGAAAGAAATTTTTGTTGATATCTCTATAAATTAGGAATGATTTTAGTAGTTTCTCCTCTCAATAAACTTATTTCTTCCAAAAATAAAACCTTCAGTCCATCACTCTCCCTCTTAGATTATCCATGTTTTTAACAGAGAAAAGGGTAACTTTGCTATGAAATAAGTGTTTTTTTAGAAAAAATAACATATAGATCCATGATCTTTTAAATCGAAGACAAATTCATCCCTCATGATTGGAAAATACAAAATCATCCGTCATCATTTTATACGTAGGACATTTGCGTCTTTCCATGCAATCTTCTTTATAAAACGTAATAGAAATAGGTGATGTGGCATTTATATGATTTTAACGATGATATGTATCCATTACGTTGCCAAGATGTCAACTTTCTAGAATGTATGAGGACAAATAGGTCCCCAGAGCACAATGCGACACCATTTTCGGAGCGACCCTAACTTTTTAAATTGAAGGCGAACTCCATATGACGCCATAGTAGTCATTTTTGTGAGAGTTTGTTTAGGTGTTGCATTATTTTCCAAGGCCAATGAAGGAGTATCATCGAGCTCACAACGAGGCCTATTGTCATCCACTATTTATTATGTGCAAGATTGACCGAGAGAGATGGCATTACTCTTAGGTGTTTCTACGGTGTCTATGCCATACTCTACAAGTTGAAGACATAGACAAATCCAAATAGATTGTTCCTTGGCTACCTAATCTACAAGGTAATTGATAGGGAAAAAATCGTCGGTAAATAATTTCACCAAAAATAATCGCGTTGCAAGTATAGATCTAAATCGAAAATTAAACCTCAATCAAATTTAATTTGTTTGTCACTAAAGTAAACCCAATAAAAATAAACCGAAGTATTTAAACCTTGGGTCATCTCGCAAGAAATTGCAGGGATGTATGTTACTATTGGTTATGAGATAATATATTTTTGGATTTTTAAATGTTGAACAAGGAATTTAAATGACACGGAAATAAACTAACAATTAAGAAAAATTCTAGCAAGGATTGATAATTAGAAGTCCTATCCCATTATCATACTCACTTGTGATGGTAATTGTAAATTGCACTCACTTAGTTAACCTCTAATAAATGAAGGTAAGTCAAGTGAGAAAATCAACCTGAATTCACAAGTCCTAATCAAAGACTAGAGTTAGTGAAGTTCAAGCCAACTAACTAGTTTCAATCACCAACCAACAAGAGACTTTGATGATTCAATAGTCTCCAATTAATCAATTCAAGCTAAGAATATAAAAATCTAACTTAAAACCCTCCCAAGCATTTTATCAAACATTTGGAAGGCACAACAGAAAAATATAAAAAACTAGCAAGGAATATTAAATCCAAACAACTAATTGCAAAAATCAATAATAACAAACGAAGAAAGGAGCAATAAATATGAAATACCTCAAATTACATTAAAAAGAAAATTGAATCTAACATGAGAATTCATAAACTAAAATAGAAACATAAAATAATCAACAAGGGAAATAAATAAGCTAGAAAGCTAGAACAATTAAAAGTAGAAGAGAAACTAAATTGAAATAAGATAGAATTCAGAAATTGAAAAGGAATAAAACTAAGAACCTTAAAACCTAAAATTATGTGAATGAAAGTTGTTTCCCTGATTTCCCCACTCTGCAGCCTCTAATCTATGTTTTAAGGCTTGGAACTGGGTTGAAAATAGCCCAGAAATCACCTCCAGCATTTTCTGATACGTGCAACACGTGGCTCAGTCACGCGTACGCGTCACCCACGCGTACGCGTGATCTACGCGTGCACGTCGCCTAACAGCATGGCAACTATGGCAAATTGCATATTATTTCGAAGCCCCGGATGTTACCTTTCCAACGCATCTAGAACCACCTCATTCGGACCTCTGTAGCTCAAGTTATGATCGATTTAGTACGAAGAGGTCAGGCTTGACAGCTTAGCAATTCCTTCAATTTATTGTTTTCCTTCCATTTTTGCATGCTTCCTTTCCATCCTCTAAGCCTTCCTACCTTATAAACCCTGAAAACACTTAACAAACATATCACAGCATCGAATGGTAATAAGAGGGGATTAAAATTGTAAATTTAAGGCCAAAGAAGCATATTTTCAATCATAGCACAAAATTAAGAAGGAAAATGTAAAACATGCGAATTATATGAATAAGTGTGAGTTTAGTGGATAAAATCCACTCAATAAGCACAAGATAAACCCTAAAAATGGGGTTTATCAATCTTTCCACACATAAACATTAGCATGTCCTCATGCTAAGCTCAAGAGAACTGAAAGAGTGAAGAGGAATGGTAGGATTTATGAAATGCGACCTATCTATATGAACGCAACTAAATGTAAAATGCTATTGCCTACTTGGTTAAAAGTAAACAAATCCTTCAAGAAGAAATATGAACTGGATCTCACTAATTCAAATCATGAAATAAGGTACAAGTAAACTTGCAAAAGAAGATAGCTCATGAAAGTTGGGAACAAGAAATCGAGCATCGAACCCTCACTGGAAGTGTATACACTCTAATTACTCAAGTATTTAAGGTTCGATTCTCTACTAACCTTGCTTTCTAAGACTTTCTCTTCTTCTACTAATCAACAGAGATTTAATGCACAAATGCACATATCAAGAGGTCTTTTAAGGGTTATAATGTGGTTAAGGTCAAGATAGGATTGTATTTGGTCAAGTGGATTGAAATCTGAATCCTTAATTAGCCTAAACTTCCCACCTAACTCAAGACAATCCATATATTCACATGCAAAATCTAACTACCCATTAATTATGTTTTCCACATATTCATGCATCCCAATTTTGAGTACAACTCACATGCATTGCTACCAACACTTACTTTGGGGTATTTTGTCCCCTTTTTATTATTTGCTCTTTTTTTTCTTTTCTTTTCTTTTCATTGGTTTTTCTCAATGTATATGATTAAATTATTGAATGCAATAATATGTGCTCAACTATTGTTTTGCACATTTTCACAAGAGTATACAACACCCAATTCTCAAACCAAATATTGGCAAACCCAACTTCCCCACACTTAAATCATTAACACTTTCACTAGTCTAAGCTAACCAAGGATTCAAATTAAGGACATTATTGTTTTTTGCTTAGAGTTAGTAATGAGCTAGAGTAAAGAATAAATGGGATAAGTAGGCTCAACATTGGTTTACAAAGGATAATGAAAAGGTTAAGGCCATATGGGTATGTAAGCTCAGTGAAACAAGGTCTTAATCATATAAGTGCATGCATACATCAAATAAAAATATAGAATTAATCAAGACAAAGATCACAATTATAGAGAGAACAACACACACCAAAATAGAATATTGGTTGATAAAATGCAACCAATCAAATAGGCTCAAAATCTCACTGGTTTTGTGTGTTCGAGCTCTAAACCATGTTCCAAAATAAATTCTTCAAACAAGTTTAACAAAAAATTTAATTCAAATTAGTGAAACGCTATCAAAAGTTTCTTGAAAAAGAAATTACCACTTCAACCAAGCAGTAGTAGAATATGCACAAAATCAAACAAACATGCAGAGAAACATGCAAATGCAACAACTAATTTAATAAAGAAAATTAAACATTGGCGTTGAGACAGGAAAGTAACTAACCCATGGAGATCGGTATCGACCTCCCCACACTTAAAGATTACACTGTCCTCGGTGCATGATAAGATGTGCAAGTGGACGAGTTGCTCCAACTGATGCTTTTCTCCAAAGACTGTGCAAATGGACTTGTCAGTTGCCCCATGTAAAAGTCTTCCGTTTCCCTTCTTGATGGCCATTCTGAAAGAAGAGAAAAAGGAAGGAAGTTAACCAGAAACAAAGATAGAAAACAAATAAAATATGGGTGGGTAAATGCCAAATAATGAGGGTCTCAACTACATGGTAGCTACAACATGCAAGTGAGAAAATAATAGAAGCAAATGGCATATCAATAGTGCAAAAATTGCAACAATGGGGGAGAGAGTCTGGGTAATGCAAGATAGTATAAGTGCATGTCAATGCAAAGGGAATACAAGTGTCATAAAATTAGCATTAATGTATAATTAATAATACCCAACAATTTAAAACAAGTTACGAAGCACCAAAATAATTCAAAAAAAGATGTAACAGTTGAATAAGAAAATTTAACACCAATAGAAAAATAATAAACTGAGAAAAGAAAATAAAAGTATGCACAAGATTAAAATGTAGTCAATGAAAGTATGCAAATAAATTAAGTAAAATAGAATGAAAGGGAATAAGGATGAGAAGGGAGGAGAAGAAAGTGAGAAAGGAAGAAGAAAGAAGGAGAAAGGAGAGAAGAAAGAAGTAAAAAATTAAAAGAAGAACGTGACGCGCGCGCGCAGGCCACGCATGCGCGTGAAAACAGAAATGGCCATGTGACGCGTAAGTGTCACCCACGCGTACATGTGGATGGCCAAAAATGCATTCTGACGCGTGAGCGTCGGTCACGCGTACGCGTGACTACTCACACGCTTCCAGCACAGTGGCTGCACAACTTTCTGTCCAACTCGCTCATTTACGCCGATTTTCATGTCCACGCGTATGCATGAGGCACGCGTATGCGTGGGGTGGCTTGTGTGCCACGCACCCCTCCCGCGCGTCTCCATCGTAACTCTCTGTTCAATTTATTCTGTGAACTTGCATGTGACGCGTGCGCGTCATCGACGCTTACGCGTCATCGACGCTTACGCGTCAATTGCAGATTTTTTTAGACAACTAAACCATGAATTAAACAAAATAAACATATCTAAAAACAAAAATAAAAATCTAACTTATTACTAATATGAAAAAAGGGAAATTAGAAAGAATTTACCATGGTGGGGTGTCTCCCACCTAGCACTTTTAGTTAAAGTCCTTAAGTTGGAAATTTGGTGAGCTTCTTGTCATGGTGGCTTGTGCATAAACTCATCCTGAAACCCCTACCAGTGCTTGGACATCCTGTAAGCTTTAACATCTCCAAATAAATTTACCAAGCCGTGATGAAGTTCTCCACAAGTTTTGAGCTCCCAAAGTTGATCCTCTTGTATGTCCGGATCCCAAATCTTGTTTCTACACCCGTCTGTAAGTTGATCATCATGATTCCATCCGGGTGGATTTGCCTTAGAATTCTCATGTAAGCACCCAAACATCCTCCTAGACCTAATCAATTGAGAATTATACCAACCCTTGCAATTAGGCCTTGAGCTTCCAACCATAACGAACCTAGGATGGTGTTGCCAATCGCTAACCATCTCCCTTTTACTCTTAAAACCGCAGATAGCTCTAAGTTGTCCATCCATTTCAAGCAGACCATATTCAAGTGGGAAGGTAGAGTTTAAGGATAAGATTTTTACCCACTGGAATGTTGTGTTGGATGGTAATGGCTTGGGGGCAGGTATCTCCAGTGGCGGCCTTGCCAATGTATGCTTCAATCTCTTGGGCTCCTCTTTGATGATCTCCACCTTTTGACAAGCTTTTGCAACTTTAACCTCTTCTTCTAGTTCAATGGGAGAGGATTCAATTGTAGGTAAAAACTCATTAATTATTGAACCCATCTCATGATCAACCTCCTCAAAATCTTCAACCATGATATGTCTTGGAGGTTGTACACCCTCCTCAACATCAAATTCAAACGTCTTGGAAGGAGGCTCTATGACTTGAGTTTCCCATAGAGGTTCCGCATCTACTAAGTCCTCAACCACTTTCTCTTCTTTGATAATTTTGGTTTTCTCTACTTGCTCTAGTACAAAATCTAACTCCTCCTTGATAACTTCCACTTCTTGACAACTTTCTTCAATTCTCCCTAATTCTTCAACTACTCCTTCATCTTCAAGGGTCTCTCCTACCTCCACTTTTTGGGCCTCCTCTTGCTTCTCTTGAAGTATGGATACGTGACCCCGATCCATTACGTCCCTAAGACGATCCCTTCTCTTTTGTTCCATGTTAATAGCATAATTGGGATCATGTTGCTCTTGGATTGATGGATATGGGTGAAAAGTAAGTGCACCAGAGCTTGAGGGTTGAGTTTTGGGGGTAAAGGATGGATCTACACGGGATATAAGAGCTTGGAGAGTAGAGGTGAGACCGGTGAGAGTAGAGGTGAGTATGGCTTGAAGCTCTCTTTGCCCTTGGCGAATAGCACTAAAGGTATCATCTATGGGGGCTTGGGGTGGATAGGAGGGTTCATTTGTTGGGAGAAAAGGTTCATAATACAGAGGTGGTTCTTCTTGATAAGGGTATGGAGATGGTGTATATTGAGGTGGTGGTTCTGGGTATGGTTCATATGGTTCGTATGGTGGTTGGTGTCGTGAATAAGGGTTAGGGTCATATAGAGGTGAATGGTGGAAAGGGGCTTGTGAGTATGGTGGTTCAAATGTATGTTGAGGAGGGGGTTCATAGGCATATGGTGGGGCTTGTTGGTAACTACAAGGGGGTCCACCATATCCATTGTCTTGGTATGCACCTTGGAATGACTCTTTCTCATAGTAAGTTGGAGGAGGTTGTTGCCAAGAGGGTTGATCAAATCCTCATGGCTCCTCCCATCTCTAATTATTCCAACCTTGATGCATGTTCTCATTATAGCTTCCATTCCCTACAACATAATTTGAACCAAACTCATAGCCAAAGGGGTGAGAATTCATAGTAGCAAATAAAAATAAAAGCTAATAGAAAATACGCAATAAAATCCTAAAACTAATAGAAAACTAACAAATAAGTAAAAGGCAAATATGTACAATAACCAATAATAAGGCACACGTTTGCAATTCCCTGGCAACGGCGCCAAAAATTGACAGGTGGAAAATTGCCGATTAAGAATTTATAATAAGAACAGCATTGCAAGTACAGTTCTTAACTGACGAAAATTCCGCTTATCAATTTAAAAAGAGTTGTCACAATTTAAGAACAAAATACTAGGAGTAGAATTCCCAGGTTATCTCCCAACGAGTTGACAAAAGAGTGCAATTTATTGGTCAGGAATTTGCTGAGAATTTTTAAAGTTGGAGAACGGAAAAATAAAATAATTATTAATAAAAGCAATAAAAACTAACAAGAGGTTTTATATATTTGAAATAGAAAGCCTTGACTGGGAGAAGATTAATCGGAATTTCTATCCTTGTTGAAATTCTTCAAGTATAATAGTAAGAGGTTGTTATTCTACTTAGTTATCCTTTACTTAATAAAGGAAAGTCAAGTAACTAACCAACTCTATTTCACAAGTCCTAATCCTCTCCTAGGGAAGGATTAGAGTAAGTGATGACAAGTCATCTTAGCCTAGTTTTACTAGTCTTTTTCTTTGTTTTTATTAGGTTTTATGCACTTTCTTGCATTGTAAGTAAGTAATTTGGAATGGAATTGTATGGTTTCTTTGAATCAATCAACCACCATTTAATTGATACTAAATCATGAGGTTTAAGCTAAATTTAATTGATATTTAAATGATTTATAAACCTTGTGAATTTGGTGATACTTTGATTGGTTGTTTTGATTATTTACAGGTGAAGAAAAGAAGAAAACAAGAAAGCGTAGCCTAAGAAGCGTGGCCCAAGGAAGAGAAAAGTGCAACAATGAACCAAGGAAGCAAGGTTTGGATGCTACGCTCCCCTTGAGAGCATAGCACAATTTTGAACCAAGGGAGAAAGGGGAGAAGAATGATGCTCCGCTCTTGTCAAGAGCATTATCGGGCTTCACTCAAAAATAAATTCAAGGAAATAGCTCACCAATTCTTGCCACAAGGTTTGAACTCATGAGCAAGGGGGAGTGGGGGAGCGCTACTCACAACGGAAATAAGCCAAAAATGGCTAAAATGCTATCCCCAAGGATCGAACGAAGCACCTTAAGGAAGCAAGGAGCAAGGTGCCACTTTGTGCACAAAAGAAATTGGCCAGTGCATGCCTTCCCAGGGTTTGGAACTTGGGACCTCACCCAAGCAAAAGGAGTGCTACGCTCTTGCCAAGAGTAGAGTGCTACTCTCCTCATTCCTTGCACAATTGTGACACGGCCAAGGGTGCTTGAGGCACAACTTGACACGGCCAAGAGGATGTGATGCGCACAAGACATGCCAACACAAGCCATGATGCTACACTCTCCACAAGAGCGGAGCGCTATCCTGAGGCACCCAACCTTGGCACGTAACAAAGAGGCCAAAGACAAGCATTGATGCTCCGCTCCCCACAAGAGCAGAGCACTCCACTGGGAGCAAGCAACATATGGGCTGAAAATTTAATTAAAAATCCAATTTAATTCAATTCTTCACCAAATTAAAAAGTCCATCCAAATTCTAAAATCCAAGAATAGAAAGTGTATAAATAGAAGCTAGTTTGATTTAGAGAGGACCTTTTTGCTTCTTTGAGAATTTTCATCTTTTAATTTTGAGAGTTTTACTTTGAATTTGGATCTTGGAGAATTTGGAAGGAGAATTGATCTCTCTTCTTCCTTGTTCTTGCTTGAGAACTCTTTATTTCTTGTCTTGGATCTTGGGTGAAGAATTGAAGAAATTCTGTTTCAATCTCACCTTGGGATCTCTTGTTTATCTTTCTACAAAATTTTAGAAACTGTGATTTGATTGCAAATTCTGTTTACTACTTTCATTATTCTCTTTTCTTCTGCAATTTACTTTTCCATTTCTTTTGCAATTGTTCTTGTTGGATCAAGGAAGGATTTGAGATCTAGACTTATTTTCTAGTCTCTTCCACTCCTGAGATCTTCAATTTCCCTTTTAACTTCTGCAATTAAGCTACATTTACTTTCTGTTTTAATTCTTCAAGCATTTTTACTTTTCTGTTTGAGATCTACTTTAATTCAATTCATCTTTTGCTCTTCTGCTTGTTGCAATTCACTTGTGATTGTTAAATTTCTGCAATCCCAGCTCCCTGAACCCTTTTACAATTCAAGCAATTTATATTTCTTGCACTTTAAGATTCAGTCATTTCCATTTCTTGCAATCTAAGCTTCTGAAATTTAATTTACTTGTTCTTTAAGATTCAACATTTTTACTTTCTGTTCTCTTTAATTTACTGCAATTCTTCCCTCTCCCTTTACATTCCATGTAATTTAGCTTCTGTCAATTACAAACCACTCAAACCAATACTTGATTCGCTTGACTAAATCAACCACTAAACTAAAATTGCTCAATTCTTCAATCCCTGTGGGATCGACCTCACTCATGTGAGTTATTATTACTTGATGCGACCCGGTATATTTGTCGGTTAGATTTGTGTGCTTGGAATTTGTTTTCCAAAAATACACATCAGTAAGTAACTAGAGAGTCAGCCAACAACTTCTAATTACAAATTAATACTTGAGTATTCCAACTCAAGGGTCTCCTATTAATCAACTCCCAAGTCAAGTTGGGAGTCTACTTCATTGACATGAATGCCATTTTCATAAACATATAAAGGGAACGCAAAGAAGACATGGTAATTCAAATAAAGTAATAACAGAAAATTAATTAAAGGTAAAAATAATTCTTTACATTAATAAATTCCAAAATCGAAGATATCCATATGTAACTCTGAACAAACTGAATGGAAAGAAAAAGAGTAAGGAAAGAAGAAAGCAAACTGTAATGGCAAAGACTTCAAACGGAGGTAGTAACTCTTCTCAATATCCAAATCAAAAGAATAAAACTAGAAATCTATGAATGTGAAGAACACTAAAGGAAGTAGTAATTTTCTCTCCAAGATTCAAAACTAAAACTAAAATTGTGTCAAAGTGAATGTGTCTTGAGTCTCTGCTTGTCCCCTGGCTCTAGTCTGTGTCTCTAGACCGAAAACTGGGTCCAAAACTAGCCCATAATTGCCTCCAGCGTCTTCTGCAATTTTTGCACGTGGCGCACGTCATGCGTACGCCTAAGTCACACGTACGCGTCGATTGTCTTCTGCGCGTGTCAAGCGTTCGCGTCAGTCACGCATGCGCGTCGATATTCGACTTCGCTAGTCACGCATACGCGTCAGTCACACGTACGCGTCGCTGTGAAAAGCTCCAAGTCACGCGTACGCGTGAGCCATGCATGTGCGTCGATCCTCGCTGGTCATCTCCTTCGTTTCTTGTGTTCCTTCCATTTTTGCAAGCTTCTTCTCCATCCTTTAAGCCATTCCTGCCCTACACAGCCTGAAAACACTTAACGCACGGATCACTGCATCAAATGGTATAAAGGGGAATTAAAAATACACACTTTAAAGGATTAGGAAGCAAGTTTTCAATCATAGAACAAAATTGGGAAGGATTTGTAAAACCATGTAAATTATATGAATAAGTGTGCAAAGAATTGATAAAAACCACTCAATTTAGCACAAGATAAACCATAAAATAGTGGTTTATCAATAATATAAAATTGTCGTTGATTTCAATTGAATTGGTTTTGGCTATCAATTTTTGTTTTCTGTAGTTAAGACTTGAGTATCATTACAAATACTTTTGGGTAATGCTAGAGAATCAATATTATATCAGTTATTTTTAGTTAACATTATAACAGGTTACCTAACAAGTCTAGTATGAAGGCCACTAAAATTTAGTTTTTACTGAGTTTAGATTTTGAATGCTTCTTTTAATTGAATTTTGGATTTTCCTGTTTAAGAATTTCTAAATATTTTGTTTTCTTACGTTAATATTTACTACAATATTGACTATACAATGTTGATTTCCAAAACTTTCTCTATTCTTTTACTTATTTTTATCACTTTTTATTGCATTTTGAAAATATTTTTCTGGTTATAAAAAAATGAAAGATATTTTTGTCAATATCTCTATAAATTTGGGACGATTTTTAGTAGTTTTTCCGCTGAACAAACTTATTTCTTCCAAAATCAAAACCTTCACTCCTTCTCTCTCCTTATAAGATGATGAATTTTTTATTTTTTATTTTCTTAATAGAGAAAAGAGTAACTCTGCTCTAAAATAAGTGGTTGTTTTAGGAAAAAACACATACAGCTCTATAATCTTTTAAATCGAGGACAAATTCATCCCTTGTGATTGAAAAATACAAAAACATCTGTCATCATTTCATACGCACTACAAGAAACATCGTTAAAATCGACGGCTAAGCCATTGATAATATTAAAAATAGATGGCAAAATGGACGGTGGAGGTGGTCGCTATTAAACTTGTCGATTTTTCAAAATTCGAATAAAATCGACGGCTTACCTAGCCGTCGATAATAATTTAATAAAAATCGATACCATTTTCGTCTATAATATGAGTTTGATAACTTTACCTTCTTACTAAAATCGAGCCGTCGATATTATTATGTAAAATCGACACTTTTTTTGTCGATATTTGATTCAATAAAATTGACAACGTTGCCGTCGATATTATTATATAAAATCGACGCTATTTCTGTCGATATTTGATTCAATAAAATCGACACAATTACCGTCGATTTAATTATTGAGATACCAACAAATTCTTTGTCTATATTTTATTTTTTTTGTCTATTTTAAATTTAAAAAGCGACAACGTTACCATCGATTTTATTAGCTATATTTTTTAATTATTTTTTTATTTGAAAAAATAGTAAACAATTAATGCAAATAAACTTTTAAATATAAAAATAAAATTTATACTAAATATTAGATAATGAGTTTACAAACTTATTAAAATAATAAATAATCCTCTAACATAAAGACTTAAGACAAGATAAATTTTCATAGTAATCCTGTTTTTAGTCAACTTAATTCTTAACAAAAGCACTAATATATTAAACTACAAAACTTTAAAAGAATCATTATTACAAAAATTAACTATTATAGTTGAAGGATCAAATTCCAACCATGAAAAACTACCATTCCATTGCAAGAAAATTGGTACAAACTAGAAACTGTTACCCTCCATAAAAATGATCTTATCAAACCATGTTGGGCCTCTGTGGTAGAAGGAGATTATAAAAGTTATCATGCAAGAAGAAATTCTTTCCCTTGCTATCAACAGCTTTCTTCCAGCCACACCATCCACCATTAACGATCTTTTTCAGATCATCTGTGCCTGTATAGTGTGGATCGAGTATTAGATTGAATCAAATGCAAAAGCCTCACCTTCCTCCATATATAAGGAACCCTAATGCAGCCATAAATGACACAGGTGCACAGAAGAAAAATAATCTCATAAGAGAAAAGGCCACACATTTAGCAAGATATTGTATTCTGGTGGCAAAAACACATTCTTAATGTGGGTATGAAATACAAATTGATATTTGCTTTAAAAACTAACCTACAATGAATATATTTCCAACGAGCTCAATAACACTATTGTGATCTATCCAGAGGTACAGCCAAATACAAACCTGAATCCAAATCACGCTTTAATCATTGCGATAATCGATATCATCTATCAAAGGAGAAATTTGTTTTCTTCTATTTAGCTCTGGGAGAAACTTATGCCATCTTGAAATGCTTCTTGTGGCAACTAAATACAAGTATAACTCAAATAGTAGAAATCTATAATTGGATTTTTGCAAAGCAATTAAAATTCTTAACTAGTCTAGTAGCTTGTGATTGAAGTAAAGGTAGCAGGAAAGCACACTACCTGGATGAAATAGACGGCAGCATTGATAGAGATATAAACAAGCCTGAAATTATAAGTGGACAAACTCCTTGCCTGCTCAGTGAGTCAGTTAGAATGGATTGTAAGAGTAATTGTAAAAGAGAGCGCAGTGAAGAAATGGGGGAGGCATACCTGACGATAAATTTCAGCCCAGAAAAGGACTAGAAGTGTACAAGTAGAGAAAAACAGGATGCCAGGAAGGTCCAAGAGCACCAAAATCAACACCTTGGGATGGAGGAGGAAGACTTGGGAGTGAAATCCAAAGACGAGGGCGCGTAGAGTGTTGACGAGGAAGTTCATGAGATAGAAGATCTTCTGGGTGGTCCAACCATATTGGGGGACTCTCAGCTCGATTCTAATCAATTGAATCTTAAGAAATCAAAGATGGTGAGGGAATTTATTTCGAAATAGTAATCCACTCCCAAGAGTGTATATGCAAGTACACCACCACCTGCATTTGGATGCTAGAGGGTTAAGAGCAACTCATTCTGAAAATATCACAGAGCAAAAGACAAAATCATTGAAGCAAATATGCAACTGAAAAAATATATACTTTTGAATTTAAGCCCATCATTTTGGAAAATGTTGTAGATGAATGACAGATGGAAGTATAAAAGTATATCATTGACTAACCAATCATAATAGGTGTTCCTTGGGTCTCAAAGTGCAATGCTAGCTCTCGACATTTTTCCGGAAGCTCAGCTCCGGATCTAACATTGATCACTTTGCATGTGACCTATTTCAGAAAGAAAACAACCGAGTCAAGTCAAATCATTTATCTAGAACCCAAATAGGTGATTTAGAAAGAGGAAACAAAAAAAAAGGTTTGCACTCTGTTTAGATCAGATCAAGTATCTAAATTCCAGCCTTCTTTGCCTAGGGCTCAGCATATGTTGTCCAGTTGGAACAAAAAAAACCAAAGGTTGATGTTTAATCAATTGGCATTTAATTAACCTAAAGGTTAATGTTATCAAATACTGTAATAAGGAGAATACTTACTGTAATAAGGAGAATACTTACGCCAAGAAGTTTGTCCAAAACAAAGCTCAACTCAATAGTAATAAGAGATGAGTGTTTGCTCTTCATCGATGAGCTTATACTCAATAAATGTTGTTATGCTCAAAGGCCATGCTCATCAGATTCTTATGAGTAGCAGCATCTGTGGAGTAAATTAACATAACACAAAGTAAATTCAATACAAGTATCACAAAATTGTGACAAAAAGACAATTTTTTTTAAAAGAATAAAACTTACAAACAAGAATTGTTCCCAATACAGTTGAGATTTTCCCTTGGATTGTCACCAAACCAGCTTTTTCGACATCTTGCAAGTCCTTGGATCCCATAGAATCAAATGTACCTATAGGATGGGAATATTTCACCACTTAACAAAATAATTTAATTTTATTTAACAACAAATTTAGTTTTAAAAGTCAGTGAATTGCTAAACCTAGTTTTACAGTTTGAAGGCCAGATGTTATGCATGCTACATTTGAGAAACCGGCCTGCTCTAGTTTATTTGCAGCTGCAGCAGACCTTGACAACAAAGTAGAATGAAAATTTCAAATGCTTATATTAGCATTAGCATAATAAAACTCAATGCAGGTACACCAAAAAATCAAACTATGCAAATTTATACATGTACAATGTTTCTTTTGCCAAGGCTTCTAAAAGTGTCAAGAAGTTGGCTACATAATTTATACAAGTAAACTCTTAATTCACATAGTTGGTTCAAGTGGGTGAACATTTGTTCTCTTTAAGAAAAGTCTTGGGTTTATAACAAAAATGGATTCGACTTGGTGAATGGTAAACCAAAGAACAACCCAGAGAAATTATTGTGCAGAGTCCTTTTTACAATGGTACCTACTACAACAAATAAGGGTTTTCGCAACAAATAAGGGTTTCTCACACACTATTTAAAAAAAGAAAGAAAAAAAAGGAATAGCGGGGAAGAAAAGGGGTATTTTCCTCCAGGAAGGACCAGAGAGATTGGTATACCCGAATAGAATCTAAAGGTTCTGAACCGGATATAGCAGCTTTCCTCGCCGCAGCAAGGCTTTCAACTTCATCTGCATGACCACACACTTAACCCAAAGCACATGACAAGCATATAGCATTAAGTTAAATTTTGTTCTGCCTCACCAATCAAAATAAATACTAGATTGCTTTCTTCTTTACCATTTCTTGAATCTTTTGGAAAAGTTTTGCAACCTAAACAACAAGGAAACACAATTGTGCATTCAGTGCAACAATACAACATAATAACATTTCATCTATCAATAACCTCTGAAGTGATAACAAATTATAAATTCATCAACTACAAAGCATTGGTACTTCTAATAACTATTGTACATGCATACCAACTTGCCATTTTCAGAAAACCATTTACTGAATAAAGAATGTGCATTCACTTTAATAACCTGGCACTGTGGGAATCTGAGAATGTGGAATTCACTTTAATTATATTTTTCTAGATAGAACTCATTATTGTTTGTTAAGAATCTATCCAATAATTTTACTTGCATTAGTAAAACTAGATTCAAATGAATAAAGGTAAACATGATTAGCGTAAAACACATTCAAAATGATATTATTTGTGCGAGTTCTATGCTATTAGCTTTTAGTTCAATTCTAATCCGTTGCTTCTAAATTTTGGTGAGATTACATTCAACATCCCTAAGTTTCAAAATCTACAAGTTTCAGGTTCATATCACTTCATTTGATTAATTAATTATCAATTGGAAGTGGAGCCCTGTTTTCATAAATCAGTTCAGAGTTTTCAGCAAACAACTGACCTTCCAAGTGACTTATCTAAGTCTAAAAAATAGATATGAACATAAAACTTGTACTCACTTAAAATAGACTGATAGATCTTTAAAATCCTTTTGAAATCAACTCAAAATTATGTTTAAATTAAAAGTTATAGCGTCTGCAAGTTGGTACTGCAGAACCAAAAAACCAGAAAAATCTACAGCAACCACTAAACTTCAAAAAATCATATCTTCCAAACCACTTGGCCAAATTCCCTGAAATTTTTATGGAATTTTCAAGACACACTAAAGTTTTACAAAAAATAATTTCATCTAAAAATTTGGTCTGGACTGCTCACAAAAAGTCATTTGTTCTGCTACAAATTATGCAGATTTCTGCAGAAATTCTGCACAAAGTATTTCTAACAACCTCACATACCAAATCCTATATTCAAGCCTAGGATTCATCTAAAACTACATTCTAACTTTCTTTTCACTAACCAAAGTTGTCCAAGAACTCTTAATTCAATATATCACAATTTCATATCATAGGTGCAACGTAACCATATTATCATAGCATCCATTCTTCAACATCTCATCTATAACAACATATCTCATGTTCTGATTCATCAAATGAATTTCCAGCAACCATAGCAATATTCCATACACAAAATCATCATCAACAAGTACTAGCAACAAGTATAACTTTAAAATACACAACATCGTCAATAATCACTACATTAAATCATTAAACCAATCACCAACTACAGCCATGATTCAACTCAATTCCAACAATTATTCACACAAAGCAACCATAAACCATTTGCAGTTACTCGTTTAATTTTATTGGCATTCATAACTTAAAACATTTATTTTTAAAACAAATCCCCTACCTCAATTAGTCGAGACCGCAGAATTTAAACGTGACAAACCCTCTTATTCTAAATTCACAATAGCAGCGGCTTAGACCCAGCAGTAGCAACAGCAGTAACATTATCAATAATCATAGCTATAAGGGCTAAAATAAAATAAAACGAGAATAGGGTAACCAATGAAATAGCAGCAGAGCAAGAATGGAAACAGAGCAAATTAGAGGAAGGGATCTAGACCATATTAGAGGTACTTCGACGGCATTCCCCTTTTTTTTGAAACCGCAACGGTGATCATGGCAGCAGCGGTGGCGGCTGAACAGCCCTCTGCCTCTCGGCACAAGCCTCACACGACTCCTTTCCTTGTTCTCAAGGCTCCTCTCTCCTTTCGCACATGCAACAGATGATGGCGGCCATAGAAGTAGCGGCAGCGCTAGAGCCTTCGGTGGTGACGACGGGGTCACGACGTGGTGGCGGTGACGGAACACAACAGCAGTGACGGTTTTAACGGCGACTGGTCCCTCAGCGGTGGTAGAACGCGAAGGCTCTTCTCCTCCGACGCGAGCTCCTCTCCTCCTCGCGACAACGCCAGCGATGACTCCCCATGGACGGCGACTGGGCGGTGCGATTCCTTCCTCCATCGCGGTCCCCTCTCTCGCCTCAGTTCTGATCCGTAATGAAGATGACTTCACGGACAGTAGCGGCGGCAAGGTGCGGCTTCCCCTCCTCTCCTCTTCTCCCTTCGGTTCTCACTCTCAGATCTCTTTGTCCCTCTATGTATGTTTATATGTCTGTGCATGTTTGTTTATTTGGTGTGTGGTGAGTTCTGTGAGTGAGTAGCGGTGAGAAAGGGTGAAGTGGCTCAGTGGAGAATGAACAGGTGGTAGGGGGGTACATGTGTGTGTGGGTTGGGTAGAAAGGGGTTAGGGTTAATGAATTAGAAATTAGGGTTTAGAATTGAGAATTTAGGATTTGAGTAGAGTTTTGAGTTAAAACTCAATTTAATCATTTTAATCAATATAATTAATTTTAAGAATACTATTTTATTCTTCAAATTACAAATTATTTGTAATTAAATACTTTAATTTAAAATTATAGATAAATAAATAAATTTTTTTAGTTCATAATATTAATCAAAATTTTAAATTATTTCAATTTAAATTATATACAAAACTCTCTTTCATCTCCAATTACTAAAACTCTGAATTTTAATTAAGCAAAAATCATTAATTTTAGTAAATTAAAAATATCTAATTTATAATTGAAATTTATATAAAACCAAATTAATTTAAAACATGAAGTCTCATAACCTTTCTAAAAAGAAAATCATATATATAATTATAAATAATTCATTATTTATTTTCTAAAAATCTGGGGCTTACAAAAATTATCAACAAATATGATAAATTATAAATAAATTATTATTTAATTTTCCAAAAATTTGGGTTGTTACAAGTTTGGCATTGTTCGATGATGGCTCTAATGATGAGTGGTGTCGGTTATGGAGCGCTAGGGCTAATAGAGGAAGGAAAAATTAACAAGTCTCTATGTTTTATTTTGAAGAGAGGTTGTTGAAATTTTTTTGAAATGTTAAAAAAATATTATCTTAAATTTTAGAGTGGGAATGAAACCAAAAATATAAAATTGTTATAAATTTATTTTAAATTTATTTCTTCTATAAATAATATTTGTAATATATTTATAACAATAATTTTGAGTGTTCTAAAAATTTAATATTTATAGAGAAAATTATTTAAATTTGTATAATTATTTAAATAATATAAGAAAATTATTGTTTGATAAAAAATTGTTGTAATGGTTATAAAACCGTTCTTTAAAATAGTCAAAGAGAACGGTTTTATTTTGTTGCTATAACGTAATGAAAAATTGACCTTCAACAGTAACACTGCAAAAACCGTTGTCTAAGACCATCTAATAGAACGGTTTTAAAGTGTAGCATTTTGACAACGGTTTTTATGCGTTTCTTTTGTACAATTATTTAAACAACAACAAAAAACCGTTGCTTAAAACCAAATCATGGTAACGGTTATAAAACCGTTCTTTAAAATAGTCAAAGAGAACGGTTTTAATTTGTTGCTGTAAAATAATAAAAAATTGAATTCAATAGTAACACTATAAAAAACCGTTGTCTAAAACTATCTAAGAGAACAGTTTTAAGGCGTTGCAAAATTTGGCGTTGCTAAAACCCATATTTGTTGTAGTATACAGAAAGATGATATCATGAAGTAAGACGGCCAAAAGAAAAAAAATTCATGAATAAATTAATCTGAAAGGATGAACTCCTTAGTCCTTACTAGGATCATTGTCTTGATTTTCAACAAAGAGAGGCACATGATAGCAGGATTTTATGTGAGCTCTCTCAAACTGAATTTTGTCGCGTACATCTAAAACAGTATATCCAGCAACTGTTACAAGCTCCTTTGCTTGTTCAGCATTAACAAACTTCACTTCTGCTTTTATTGTAAGACTGCTCCTCCAGCGTAGTTTCCCTGGCACGGCCCTTGCATTGTGAGTTTTTAATACCAACCAAGATGTCCCCAAATTGAGAAAAAAATTACATTGAGACACAGAGCAAAATAGCACTTACCTCCACTGTTTGGAATCCCAATGTGTACATCCCTGAGTAAAGTTGAACCTAATATTACAAAAAGAATATTAAGTAACTGAAGGCATAAATAAAACAGAGGAAAGTATATGAGTTATTACTAAAAAATAAATAATGGTTGAAGTAATACAAATCCATATCTACTCCACCTTGCTTGGCTGCCATGTGCAATTTCTCTCTGTTGATGTCATCAAATCTGTGTGTCCAAATCAAATAAAAAATTATATTTATATATAAGAAGCAAGAAATAAATATAACAATATTGCGGGTACTTACATGCCAATGAAGAACAAGTAGGGCCTGTAAAGTTGAACCAAATGCTTAACAATAGAGATCTTCTTGTTGATATCTAAATAGGTTCCCTCAAAGTAGTGGCAAAATGCTACGTTCACTAGCTCTAACCCCTTTAATGGAACCAAGTAGCGAATGAACAAGTATCTCTGGAAGCTAGCCATGCTCTCCAATACCATAAACTTGCCAACTCTTATGGCATTTCCCTCCTTGTCTAAGCATGGTTTTGCGTTGAAATATCTGAATCCATAGTCACGCAGATCATGGTATTTCACTGGATTTGCCATCGACGACCCTACATGATATATCATCTCATCACATGCTTTATTATTGCTCACATGACCCACCATATCTGCAAGGATTGCATTCACTACCATATCTGCTGGTATCTGCTCCTCCATGCATTTTGATGAGCGGATAATTTATACCCTTTTTGGCATTGTTTTTACATAGTTTTTAGTATGTTTTAGTTGTTTTTTATTATATTTTTATTAGTTTTTACGCAAAAATCACATTTCTAAACTTTACTATGAGTTTGTGTATTTTTCTATAATTTCAGGTATTTTCTGGCTGAAATTGAGGGACCTGAGCAAAAATCTGATTCAGAGGCTGAGAAAGGACTGCAGATGCTGTTGGAGTCTGACCCTCCTGCACTCGAAGTGGATTTTCTGGAGCTACAGAAGCCCAATTGGTGCGCTCTTAATTGCGTTGGAAAGTAGACATCTTGGGATTTCCAGAAATATATAATAGTCTATTCTTTGCCCGAGATTTTATGGCCCAAACTGGCGTCTAAACACCCACCAGTGACCCTTTTCTAGAGTAAAACGCTAGAACTGGCACCAGAACTGGAGTTAAATGCCAAAACTGGCACCCAAGCTGGCATTTAACTCCAAGAATGGCCTATGCACGTGAAAGCTTCAATGCTCAGCCCAAGCACACACCAAGTGGGCCCCGGAAGTGGATGTCTGCACTATCTGCACTTAGTTACTTATTTTTGTAATCCCTAGTAACTAGTTTAGTATAAATAGCACTTTTTACTATTGTATTAGAGAGCTTATGCCATTATTCATGTTTGGAGGCTGGTCACACGGCCATGCCTAGACTATTTTCACTTATGTATTTTCTACGGTAGAGTTTCTACACCCCATATATTAAGGTGTGGAGCTCTGCTGTTCTTCATAAATTAATGCAATTACTACTGTTTTCTATTCAATCACGCTTGATTCTATTCTAAGATACTCACTCGTACTTCAATATGGAGAATATGATGATCCGTGACACTCATTATTATTCTCAAATCTATGAACGCGTGCCTGACAACCACTCCCGTTCTATCTGAGCTCAACGTAGTCATTGGGCGACAGCTTGAGTGCGTATCTCTTGGGTCTCTAATACACAGACCGAGTCCGTGAGATTAGTATCTTCGTGGTAGAGGCTAGAACCAATTGGCAGCCATTCCTGAGATCCGGAAAGTCTAAACCTTGTCTGTGGTATTTCGAGTAGGATCTGGGAAGGGATGACTATGACGAGCTTCAAACTTGCGAATGTTGGGCGCAGTGACAGTGTGCAAAAGGAAAAAGGGTCCTATTCCGACGCTAGCAGAAACTGACAGACGATTAGCCGTGCGGTAGCTGTACCTGGTATTTTTCATCCGAGACGAAAAATCTGACAGTTGATTAGTCGTGCAAAGATCATACCTGGTATTTTTTATCCGAGAGGATCATACAGCTTGCCATGGAAGGGAGCACGCATGATTGGAAGAAGACAATAGGAAAGCAGAGGTTCAGAAGCAACAAAGCATCTCCAATCGCTTATCTGAAATTCCCACCAATGAATCACATAAGTATCTCTATTTTATTTTATGTTTTATTTATCTTTTAATTATCAAAAACTCATAACCATTTGAATCCGCCTGACTGAGATTTACAAGATGACCATAGCTTGCTTCAAACCGACAATCTCCGTGGGATCAACCCTTACTTAGTAAGGTATTACTTGGACGACCCAATGCACTTGCTGGTTAGTTGTGCGGAGTTGTGAAAAGTGTGAATCACAATTTCGTGCACCAAGTTTTTGGCGCCGTTGCTGGGGATTGTTTGAGTTTGGACAACTGACGGTTCATCTTGTTGCTTATATTCGGTAATTTTATTTTATGTTTAAGATTTTTTATTTTTATTTTCAAAAAATTCAAAATAAAATAAAATAAAATAAAATTTGTTCTTCAGAGTTTTTAAGAACGAATTCTAGAGTTTCATGAGATATGTTGAATCCTGGCTGGCTGTTAAGCCATGTCTAATCTTTTGGACCGAGGTTTCCACTTATCTTTGCAAGAGCCTTTTGGTTCCCATCAATTTGGCTATTGTATATAATGCTCTGCTAAAGCTTGGCTGGCCATTTGGCCATGTCTAATTCTTTTGGACCGAAGCTTTAGACTAGCATTGCATGAATCTTGGAATTCTTATTAAAAATTTTGAATTTTTTTATTTTCTTTTACCAAAATATTTTCGAAAAAAAATACAAAAAAATTAATAAATCATAAAAACCAAAAATTTTGTGTTTCTTGTTTGAGTCTAGTGTCAAATTTTAAGTTTGGTGTCGATTGCATATTTTTCTTTTTCTTTAATTTTCAAAAATATATGCATTGTGTTCTTCATTGATCTTCAAGTTGTTCTTGATGATTTTCCTTGTTTGATCTTTGAATTTTCTTGTTTTGTGTCTTTTGTTGTTTTTCATATGCATTTTCGAAGTCATAGTGTCAAATCATTGAAAATTTCTAAGTTTAGTGTCTTGCATGTGTTTTTTTTCTTAAAAATTTTCAAAAATATGTTCTTGATGTTCATCTTGATTTTCAAAGTGTTCTTGGTATTCATCTTGACATTCAAAGTGTTCTTGCATGCATTATTTGTTTTGATCTTAAATTTTTATGCTTTGTTTCATTTTATTATTTTTCTCTCTCGTCATTAAAAATTCAAAAATAAAAAATAATATCTTTCCCTTATCTTACTCATAAATTTCGAAATTTTGGATTGATTTAGTCAAAACTTTTAAAATTTAGTTCTTTCTTGTGAGTCAAGTCAAAATTTTAATTTAAAAATTCTATCTTTTCAAATCCTTTTCAAAATCAAATCTTTTTCATTTTTCTGTCATGCTTTTCGAAAATTCTTCAAAATTGATTTTCAAAATCTTTTTCTTAATTTTATTTCATAGTTTTCGAAATCTTTGCTAACAATTAATGTTTTGATTCAAAAATTTCAAGTTTGTTACTTTCCTGTGAAGAAAGGTTCAATCTTTAAATTCTAAAATCATATCTTTTAGTTTCTTGTTAGTCAAGTAATCAACTTTAATTTCAAAAATTAAATCTTTTTAATTTCCTTTTCAAATCTTTTTCAAAATAGATTTCAATCATATCTTTTTCAAAATTTAATTTCAAAATCTTTTTCTAACCTCTTATCTTTTCAAAATTTGTTTTCAAATATTTTTCAATTAACTACTTGATTTTTTTGTTTGATTTAAAAAAGTTTACTATTTCTTATCTTTTTCAAAACCACCTAATTACTTTTCTCTCTAATTTTCGAAAACCACTAACTACTTTTTCAAAATTCTTTTTAATTAACTAATTATTTTAAATTCTAATTTTATTTTATTTTCCTTCTTAATTTTCAAATTTTAACTAATAATTAAAATAAAAACAAAAATATTTTTCTTTTCTTTTAATTAAAAATTCGAATACTCTCTCCCTTTCATCTCTTTCTATTTATTTATTTAATTACTAACACTTCTCTTCTTCTTAAAATTTGAACTCTCTCCCTCTCTCTGTGTTCGAATTCCCTTTATTTTCTCTCTACCTCATTCTTCTATTCTTCTCTTCGTCTACTCATATAAAGGAATCCCTATACTATGACATAGAGGATTCCTCTTCTTTTCCGTTCTCTTCTTTTTCATATGAGTAGGAACAAGGATAAGAACATTCTTGTTGAAGCTGATCCTGAACCTGAAAGGACTCTGAAGAGGAAGCTAAGAGAAGCTAAAGCACAAAACTCTGGAGAGGACCTAACATAAATTTTTGAAAAAGAAGAAGATATGGCAGCCGAAAATAACAACAATGGTGGAGATGCAAGGAAGATGCTTGGTGACTTTACTGCACCAACTTCTGACTTATATGAAAGAAGCATCTCAATCCCTGCAAATGGAGCAAACAACTTTGAGCTTAAGCCTCAATTAGTTTCTCTAATGCAGCAGAATTGCAAGTTTCATGGACTTCCATTGGAAGATCCTCATCAGTTCTTAGCTGAATTCTTGCAAATCTGTGACACTGTTAAGACCAATAGGGTTAATCTTGAGGTCTACAGACTTATGCTTTTCCCTTTGCTGTAAGAGACAAAGCTAGGATATGGTTGGACTCACAACCTAAAGAAAGCCTGAACTCTTGGGAAAAGTTAGTCAATGCTTTCTTGGCCAAATTCTTTCCACCTCAAAAGTTGAGGAAGCTTAAAGTAGAAGTCCAAACCTTCAAACAGAAAGAAGGTGAATCCCTCTATGAAGCTTGGGAAAGATACAAGCAATTGATCAGAAGGTGTCCTTCTGACATGCTTTCAGAATGGAGCATCTTATGTATATTCTATGATGGTCTGTCTGAATTATCCAAGATATCTTTGGATCACTCTGCTGGTGGATCTTTTCATCTGAAGAAGACGCCTGCAGAAGCCCAGGAACTCATTGAAATGGTTGCAAATAACCAGTTCATGTATACTTCTAAAAGAAATCCTGTGAATAATGGGATGACTCAGAAGAAAGAAGTTCTTGAGATTGATACTCTGAATGCAATATTGGCTCAAAGTAAAATATTAACTCAGCAAGTCAATATGATTTCTCAGAATCTGACTGGAATGCAAGCTGCATCCGGCAGTACTAAAGAAGCTTCTTCTGAAGAAGAAGCTTATGACCTTGAGAATCCTGCAATGGAAGAGGTGAATTACATGGGAGAATCCTATGGAAACACCTATAATCCTTCATGAAAAAATCATCCTAATTTTTCATGGAAGGATCAGCAGAAGCCTAATCAAGGCTTTAATAATAATAATGGTGGAAGAAATAGGTTTGGCAATAGCAAGCCTTTTCCATCATCTTTTGAGCAACAGACAGAGAATAGCCTCTCTGACTTAGCAACCATAGTCTCTGATCTATCTAAGACCACTTTCAGTTTCACAACTGAAACAAGGTCCTCCATCAAAAATTTGGAGGCACAAGTGGGTCAACTGAGTAAAAGAGTGACTAAAACTCCTCCTAGTACTCTCCCAAGCAATACAGAAGAGAATCCAAAAAGAGAGTGCAAGGCCATCAATATACCCAACAAGGCCGAACCTAGAGAGATTCAAAAGGCAGTGATTTCCAATGAGGAAGACCTCAATAGATGTCCACTAGCCAATAAGGAGCTCCCCATTGAGGAACCAAAGGAATCTGAGGCTCATATAGAGACCATAGAGATTCTACTGAACTTACTGTTGCCATTCATGAGCTCTGATGAGTATTCTTCCTCTGAAGAGGATGAAGATATTATTGAAGAGTAAGTTGCTCAGTATTTAGGAGCAATCATGAAGCTGAATTCCAAGTTATTTGGTAATGAGACTTGGGAGGATGAACCTCCATTGCTCATCAATGAACTGAATGCTTTGGTTCAACTGAAATTACCTCCGAAGAAATCGGATCCTGAAAAGTTCTTAATACCCTGTATCATAGGCACCATGACCTTTGAGAAGGCTTTGTGTGACCTGGGGTCAGGTATAAACCTTATGCCACTCTCTGTAATGGAGAAACTAGGGATCTTTGAGGTACAAGCTGCAAGAAGCTCACTAGAGATGGCAGACAAATCAATGAAACAGGCTTATAGACTTGTAGAGGATGTCTTAGTGAAGGTTGAAGGCATGTACATCCCTGCTGACTTCATAATCCTAGACACTGGGAAGGATGAAGATGAATCCATTATCCTTGGAAGACCCTTCCTAGCCACAGCAAGAGCTGTGATTGATGTGGACATAGGAGAGTTAGTCCTTCAATTGACTGAGGACTACCTTGTGTTTAAGGCTCAAGGATCTTCTTCTGTAACCATGGAGAGGAAGCATGAAAGGTTTCTCTCAATACAGAGTCAAACAGAGCCCCCACACTCAACTTCTAAGTTCGGTGTTGGGAGGCCATCATCAAGCTCTAAGTCTCTGTGAAGCTTGATGAGAGGACTTTTGTGTGGTTTAGAATTCACAAATGGATTCTCGTTGCAATATAGTTTCTAAACCAACAATAGTCCTTTCATACAAAAATTTGTTTGTCACTAAAATAAACCCCTAAATTTATAAACTGAAGTGTTGAACCTCGGGTCGTTCTCCCTAGGAATTACAATAAGGTGTTCTTGTTATTGGTTGAGGTATGTTTTGGGGTTTTGGGAATAAGGAACAAGAAATATAAATGGCAATGAAAATAAACTAACAACTAAAAAGGCCTTGGCAAGGGTTGGTGGTCAAGGATCTCTATCCTAATCACTAACCACAACATGAGAATTGGCAAGGATCAACCCCATTAAGTCATCCTTTAACTAATAAAGGAAAGTCAAATGAGCTATGTCAATCCAAGTCCATAAGTCCTAGTTCTCCACCAAATCAATTAGTGAGATCTAGAGTTAATGGCTCCCAATCATCAATCACTTGGACATTAGTAACTCAAGAGTTCCTAAGTTACGTTCCCAAGCCAACAGGAACAAAATCTACTCTAAAATCCAACCAAGCATTTCATCAAACACTTGGAAGGCAAAAAAGAAAAGCATAGTAAATTGCAAGAATTAAAGGAATCTACAACTACAAAAGTAAGAGATTAACAATAGAAAGGCAAAACAATAGAAAAATAAACTCATAACTAAAAGAAGCATTTTAACAAACACATAGAAGGCAACAAAAGCAAACAACATGAATTGTAAGAATTAAAGAGAGATCTAACTAGAATAGCAAGAGATCAATAATAGAAAAGGAAAACAATCATGAAACAACAAAGAACTTACCAATTACATTGAAGAAGAAATGTAGATCTACAAAAGAAAGTTCATAAACTACAACTAACAATACAAAGGACTTACAAGAGAAGAAGAATTCTACAACTACAAGAGAACAATTAGGGAAGAAAAAGGAAAATTAGAAGAGAGAAGAAGAGCTAGATCTAGATCTAAACCTAATCTTAATTCTAGAGAGAAGTGAGAGCTTCTCTCTCTAAAACTAACTAAAACTAATCCTAAAACTTAAACTAATGATCAAAAGTATGTAAAGTATGTAAATTATGTCAATTCCTCTTCAATCTTTGGCTTAAATAGTATCAGAAATGAGTTGGATTGGGCCTACAAGGCTTTAGAATTCGTTGGCCACGAATTTGCATTTAATGAATCACATGCAAATCGGCACGTACGTGTATCATGTGCGGGCGCACCTCTATCCGCGATGCAACTATGGGAAATCTTATATCATTTCGAAGCCCCGGATGTTAGCTTTTCAACGCAACTGGAACCGCATCATTTGGACCTCTGTAGCTCAAGTTATGGTCAATTGAGTACAAAGAGGTCGGCTTGACAGCGTTTGCGTTTCCTTCATTTCTTCATGAGTTCTCCATTGTTACATGCTTTTCCTTCATTCCCTTGATCCAATCTTTGCCTCCTAAATCTGAAATCACTTAACAAATATATCAAGGCACCTAATGGAATCAAGGTAAATTAAATTTAGCTATTGTAAGACCTAAAAAGCATGTTTTCACTCTTAAGCACAATTAAAGGAGAAGTTATAAAACCATGCTATTCCTTTAAATAAATGTGGAAAAAGGCGATAAAATCCTCTAAATTCAATACAAGATAAACCCTCCAAATGGGGTTTATCAACCTCCCCACACTTAAACCAAGCATGTCCTCATGCTTAAACCAAGAGAAAGCAAAGGATATCAACATTTATTCAATGAAGTCTAACTAAATGCACCCTACCTATATGCAATTATCTACATGAATGCAATTGCTTGGTCAAAATAAATCAATTTCCAAGAATCATATATGCACAAGGGCTAAAGGTATTAGCAACCATGCCAAACCACAATTGAATTGAGATATTAAATATTTTTACAAACTTGCATGAAGAATGATCATCATAGGTGAAAACATGTAATTGAGCATCAAACTCTCACCGGATGTGTTTGCACTCTATTCGCTCAAATGTTTAAGGTTGATTCACTCAATTCTCCCCTAATCATGCTTTCCAAGATTTATTTTTCTTCTAACAATCAACATTTATTTCATGCATTCATACAAGTATCATGAGTTCTTTTCATAGGTTGTAATGGGGCTAGGTCAAGGTAGGATGCATATATGGTTAAGTGAGCTTAAAATTTGAATCTTTGATAAGCTTAAACTTCCTACTAACCTATGACATCCTATACAATTCAAAACTAACCTAACTATCCATTTTTCACTTTTTAACATACTCATACATTTTCTTTTCATTTCACAACTCATATGCATTGATCTTTATTGAACTTTACTTTGCTTTGGGGCATTTTGTCCCCTTTTTATTTCTTTCTTTTCTTCTTTTTTTTTTCTATATATTTTTTTCTTTTATTTTCTCATTTTTTTATTTCTTTCTTTCAAACTATATTACAAGAACATTAATACATAAGGTCTATACATTTTATCAATACATGAGCATGTACCCAATTCCCAATAATTTCAATAAAAATACAAAACTATCCTTTTATTCAACCAATGTCCCAAGATTTTCCACACTTGAATGATACACACACTCTAGCCTAAGCTAATCAAAGATCCAAATAAGGACATTTATTATTTTCCGCTTTAAGGCTTGTAATGTGCTGAATTAAGAACAAGTGGGTTAATCGTAGGCTCAAATTGGCTAACAATGGAAGATAAAAGGTAAGGCTATTTAGGTAAGTGAGCTAAATGAAATGATGGCCTCAATCATATAAATTCATGAATACACAAAATAATGGACATAAAGAATCAAACAAATCAAAGATCACAATCATAGAAAGAGAATAATGCACACAAGAAGGAAAAATAAGTGGCTATATAATATAACCACACCATTAGGCTCAAGTCTCACTTGCTTGTGTTCTTAGCTCAAAACATGTTCAACAATATATATAATTCAAGCAATTTTAATGAAAAGTTTTCACTCAAATCAATTGAGGTTCCCTATAGATAATTTTCTTGAAAAATTTCATTATTTTGACTAAGCTTATTATGTATATATATGCAAAAATAAGAAAATGAAACAAAAATCCTAAAAGACCTAAAATGAAATGCAAAAGTGTTGAGATTAGAAACTTGTCACCCAAAATCGCCAACCGGTCGGACGACCTCCCCACACTTAAAAGTTTGCACCGTCCTCGGTGCACTCAAAGATGAGCAAGGGGGTATGGAGACTCTCTGGATTGCTACCTTCAGCTGGTAGGTCAACCGGTTGCTGCGTGTTCTTTCTTCCCCTTCCATTTTTCGCTTGTGATGCATCATTCATGAAAAACAAAAATATAACATCATAAGATGAGAAATCAAAAGCAAGGAAGCAAACATTGTTGGAATGAGGTAAATCACTAGGAATAAGTGAGTGAATTAGTTTGACATTTATGACAAAGAGATGTGTAAATTCTAAATTGTGTGCGGTTTAGAACACACATTAGCATAAAAAGTTATGTCACTAAAGAAGCATGCACTTTACTCATTCTAGTATGCTTGAGATGCTTTCAGTAAGCTTGTAAGATAAAACAAGCATTAAAGAAGCATGAAGGCATTCAAGCTATAAGCATATGGATGCATATGATCATGAAATACAATGCATTAAGGTAAATGCACACCATCCAATGTCAAGAGATTGCCTAATCAAAGAATAGGGTTCAAATCACATGGTGGCCAAATCATGCAATTCAAGAAGAGTTACAAGCTCGAAGGCAATTCTCATCACTTGGTATTCTTGAAAGGTAAGCATGAAAAATTCAAAACCAAGTAGCAAAATATAACCTCAACAATAGAATCCAACAAAGACTATAAACATAATAATGTTAAGATGACATCCCATTTGTACTTAGCAGCAATTAATGGTAAACAAGATTAACAATCCAACACTTACAATGAAAAAGAGAAAAAGAAATGAAAATTAAACTAACTAACTAATCAACTAACTAACTAACTAATTAACTAACTAACTAACTAACTAAAATAAATGGTTATCAATGGTGTTTGGAAGTGTTGGATGAGGGGTAGGAGAAGGGAAGAAGAAAGGAGAAGGAAAGAAATGGAAAGAGGGGAAGAAAAGAGATGTGTTGAAGGAAGGACATCCACGCGTACGCGTACATAGCGCGTCCGCGTCGATGACTTATTTCGAGAGTGGCGCGTACGCGTCATGTGCGCGTCTGCGCGAATTGGTTTGTGCGAAAGGCACAATGTTAGCGCAGCGTTTGCACAACTCTCGGGTTTTTGGCTTGGGGTGGAATTTCTCAATCCACGTGTACGCAGACATGGCGCGTACGCGCGGATAGGCGAAAATGCTTGATACACGCGTACGCGCGGATGGTGCTCTGTTTTTTTTTTTTTTGAAAATTTTTTCTATGTTTTTGCACCAATCCAAGCATTCCAAACCTCCAAACAGCTACCAAAACACCATAAAACCTTATTTAACATACTAAACTACCAATTATACTCAACAAAATCAACAAAACATGAAATTAAACTAATTACCAATATGTACAAAAGGGAAAAATGAAAAAAATTTACCATGGTGGGGTGTCTCCCACTAGCACTTTTGTTTATTGTCCTTAAGTTGGACTTATGGGGAGCTCCATCTAGGTGGCTTGTGCTTGAAGCCATCCTTGAACATCCACCAACGCTTGCATTTCCAATGAGCTCCATTCTTCAAGTTCAATTCTCTCAAGCTTTAATGGAGTTCTTCATAGACTATGGGCTTCCAAAGTTGATCCTCGTGTATGCCGGGATTCCATATCTTGTTTCTACACCCATCTTTGAGTTGATTATCATTATTCCATTTGGGTGGCATAATCTTGGAATTCTCATTTAAGAAACCAAACAACATCCTAGACCCAAGCAATCTAGTTCTACACCAACCGTTGCAATTAAGCTTTGAACGTGTAACCATCATGAACCTAGAATGATATTTCCAACCACTAGCCATCTCTTTTTTACTCTTAAAGCCACAAATATGTCTAAGTTGACCATCCTTCTTAATCAAACCATATTCAAGGGGAATAATAAAGCTCAAGTATAAGGAATTTACCCACTTGAATGAAAGAATGGATGGTGGTGGCTTGGGGAGAGGTATTTCCAATGTCCTTGCAAGCTCTACTCCCTTATATTCTTCCTTGATTGCCTCCACCTCTTCACAAACTTCTTCACTTTCAATCCTTTGTTCATCATTTTCATCCCACTCTTCTCTATCACTCAAATCATAAATGGGAGGAAGAGAAAAATCTACCTCCACATTGCTTTCCATCTCATTGGGAGAAGGTTCTTCAAATTCAAAGGATTCACCACCAAGAAGGTTGGATGCATGATCTTTATCTCCAAGGGAACTCAATTCTTTCTTCATTTCCTCCAAGTCTTTATTCAAAATTTTTTGTGGAGGTTGTGCACTTTCCTCCTCAACATCAAATTTAATCTTCTTGGAGAGGTTCTCTTCAACTCTAGGTTCCCAAGGAGGTTCTGCATCTCCTAAGTCTTCAACCACTTCTTTCTCTTCTTCAATGATCATAGGCTCCTCCAATTGTTCTAACATAAAGTGGTCTTCCTCCTTCTCCTCCGGAGTTTCCAATCTCTCCTTCATGCTTTGCTCTTTAATTGATTCTCCACATGTGACCATGGGAGTGTTTTGAGTGCTAAAATATTGGGAGGCTAAGGTGCTTACTACCTTGGTCAAGGTAGCCACAAATTCTAGTGTCTTCCTTTGCATTTCTCCGTGCCCTTGAAGTATAAGGCTAAGGATTCCATCCATTGAGGATTGGGGTGGATAGGAGGGTTCATTGTCTTGGAGAATGGGTTCATAATAGGAAGGTGGTTCGTCTTGGTAGGGATGTGGTGGTGTGTATTGAGATGGTTCTTGGGAGTAGTAATCTTGGAATGGTGGTTCCATGTATGGCTCATATGGTTCAAAAGGTGGTTGGTATGATGAATATGGATCAAGGTTATATGGAGGTGTTTGGTGAAAATAGGCTTGTGAGTGTGGTTGAGGTTCATGTTGAGGATATGACTCATAGGCATATGGTGGTGTTTCTTGAAAGTCACAAGGATGCTCACCATAGCCATTTGATTGGTATGCATCATAGAATGGCTCTTCTTCATAGTGCATTGGTGGAGGTTGTTGCCATGAAGATTGATCTTGTGCATATGGCTCCTCCCACCTTTGATTGTCCCATCCTTGATACACATCCTCATTGTAGCTCCCATTTCCTACAACATAGTTGTAATCACACTCATAGCTAAAATGAGAATTCATAATGAAAAGAGAGAATGAAAAATAAAATCAAATAAGAAGCAAGAAAATTAAATCCTAAAACTAGCAAGAACTAACAAAAGCAAACATATTCACACTATTCACATATATACAATAACTAATAACACAACACCATTACAATTCCCCGGCAACGGTGCCATTTTGATGAGAGGACTTTTGTGTGGTTTAGAATTCACAAATGGATTCTCATTGCAATATAGTTTCTAAACCAACAATAGTCCTTTCATACAAAAATTTGTTTGTCACTAAAACAAACCCCTAAATTTATAAACCGAAGTGTTGAACCTCGGGTCATTCTCCCTAGGAATTACAATAAAGTGTTCTTGTTATTGGTTGAGGTATGTTTTGGGGTTTTGGGAATAAGGAACAAGAAATATAAATGGCAATGAAAATAAACTAACAACTAAAAAGGCCTTGGCAAGGGTTGGGGGTCAAGGATCTCGAATAGAAAAGGAAAACAATCATGAAACAACAAAGAACTTACCAATTGCATTGAAGAAGAAATGTAGATCTACAAAAAAAAGTTCATAAACTACAACTAACAATACAAAGGACTTACAAGAGAAGAAGAATTCTACAACTACAAGAGAATAATTAGGGAAGAAAAAGGAAAATTAGAAGAGAGAAGAAGAGCTAGATCTAGATCTAAACCTAATCCTAATTCTAGAGAGAAGTTAGAGCTTCTCTCTCTGAAACTAACTAAAACTAATCCTAAAACTTAAACTAATGATCAAAAGTATGTAAAGTATGTCAATTCCCTTTCAATCCTTGGCTTAAATAGTATCATAAATGAGTTGGATTGAGCCCACAAGGCTTTAGAATTTGTTGGCCACGAATTTGCATTTAATGAATCACATGCAAATCGGTGCATACGTGTATCGTGCGCGTGCGCGCCTATATCCGCGACTCAGCACTAGTCTGAGAAGATGACAATGGGCAACAGCCTGTATACTTCATCAGCAAAGCATTACAAGGATCCGAACTGAACTACCGAAAAATAGAAAAATTCGCCTATTCTCTCATATTAACATTTCGACGACTTTGTCCATACTTCCAAGCCCACATTATCAGGGTTCGGACCAACCAGCCCATAAAAGGTATTCTACAGAAGACAGATTTAGCAGGAAGAATCTTATAATGGGCAGTCGAGCTGTCTAAATTCGACCTTCAATGTGAAGCTCGGACAGCCATCAAATCGCAATATTTGGCCGACTTCATTACAGAATTTACAGACACCCCGAAAATCCCTATAGAATGGAATCTCTATGTAGACGGTTCCGCAAACAAAACTGAAAGTGGCGCGGGTGTGATAATTGAAAGTGACCAGGGAACCCAAATCGAAGTTTCCCTCAAATTCGGGTTTCCTGCCTCAAACAACCAAGCCGAGTATGAGGCATTACTAGCTGGTTTGAAGCTGGCTAAGGAGGTTGGAGCTCAAAAGCTTATCATCTTCAGCGACTCACAAGTAGTCACTTCACAAATAGCAGGGAGCTACCAAGCCAAGGATCCCACCATGAAAAAGTACTTAGACAAAGCCAAGGAACAGCTCGGACAACTCGGGGAATATAAGATCCGCCATATACCCCAAGAACAAAATGCTCGAGCTGATGCACTCTCAAAATTAGCTAGCACCAAACCAGGGAGCAACAATAGAAGCCTCATCCAAGAGATGCTGCAGAACCTGTCAATCTCAGAAGAAGAAAAAATCCTAACCATAATAGGTCTGGATCAAGGATGGATGACTCCTATAATCAATTACCTCAAAACAGAAGCACTACTTACAGATAAGAAGGAAGCAAAGAGGTTAAAATGGGAGGCACAATACTACACCATCATAAATGATACTTTATACAAGAAAGGGATATCGACACCACTATTAAAATGCGTACCGACTTCTAATACGAAAGAAGTTTTAGAAGAAGTACACAGTGGCATTTATGGCAACCACTTCGGAGCACAGGCACTCGTCAAGAAAGTACTCCGAGCTGGATTCTATTGGCCGACCTTACAAAAAGAAGCAACAGAATTTGTGAAGACATGTCCACCATGTCAGAAGCATGCCAACTTTCACATCGCCCCGCCAGAGGAGCTCATCAGCGTAACCTCACCCTGGCCATTCGCAAAATGGGGACTCGATCTACTCGGATCCTTCCCTCAAGGATCAGGACAAGTCAAATTTCTCATAGTGGGGTAGACTATTTCACAAAATGGACCGAGGCAGAACCCCTAGCTAACGCCACTGCTCAAAGAAGTCGAAAATTCCTATATAGAAACATTGTCACAAGGTTTGGGGTCCCATACTCTATAACCACAGACAATGGTACTCAATTTACAGATGCAGGCTTTAGAAAGTTGGTGGCCGATCTAAACATAAAACATCAATTCACATCCGTAGAACACACCCAGGCCAATGGACAAGTAGAAGCTGCCAACAAAGTCATATTAGCCGGGCTAAAATGGAGATTACAGGATGCAAAGGGAGCCTGAGCCGAAGAGCTCCCACAAGTCCTATGGGCATATCGGACTACGCCACACTCCACCACAAAGGAATCACCCTTCCGATTAGCTTACGGAATAGAGGCAATGATCCTAGTGGAGGTCGAAGAAGGGTCGCCTAGAGTGATTCACTACAATGAAGAGGCCAACTCCCAACTTCAAAAAGAAGAATTCGATCTACTTCCAGAAATCCGAGAAAGAGCTCGGATCAGGGAAGAGGCATTAAAACGTTGAATGGCTTCAAGATACAATCAAAAGGTAGGGCCGCGAAGTTTTGTTGAGAACGACCTCATCCTAATCCGAAATAATATCGGAACAACTCGACCTTGAGAAGGAAAGCTGGCAGTAAACTGGAAAGGACCTGGTGCACGAATTGTGAATCACACTTTTCACACTCGTACCACTAACCAGCAAGTGCACTGGGTCGTCCAAGTAATACCTTACGTGAGTAAGGGTCGAATCCCACGGAGATTGTTGGTTTGAAGCAATCTATGGTTATCTTGCAATTCTTAGTCAGGAAGTCAATTATATTTATCAGTTGAGTTGCGAATAAACAAGAGAGCATGGATTAAAGGTTACTTGTTATGCAGTAATGGATAATATGTTGGAGTTTTAGAGATGCTTTGTCTTCAGAATCTCTGCTTTCCTCTGTCCTCTGATTCATGCACGAACGTCCTCCTATGGCAAGCTGTGTGTAGGTGGATCACCGTTGTTAATGGCTACCATCCATCCTTCCAGTGAAAAGGGTCCAGGTGCACTGTCACCGCACGACTAATCATCTGCAGGTTCTCAGTCGTACCGGAATAGGATTTACTATCCTTTTGTGTCTGTCACTACGCCCAGCACTCGCGAGTTTGAAGTTCGTCACAGCCATCCAATCCCAGAATTGTTTAAATACTAAACTAGTAGCCTAGGTTTACAGAAAATGAGTAAACCATAACAGATGGTATAGAGATCCACTTCTGGGGCCCACTTGGTGTGTGCTGGGGCTGAGACTAAAGCTTCTCACGTGCCTGGGGCTGTTTTGGGCGTTCAACGCCAGCTTTGGATCATTTTCTGGCGTTGAACTCCAACTTGCAACTTGTTTCTGGCGCTGGACGCCAGAATTGGACAGAGAGCTGACGTTGAACGCTAGTTTACGTCATCTATCCTTGAGAAAAGTATGGACTATTATATATTACTGGAAAGCCCTGGATGTCTACTTTCCAACTCAATTTGAATCACGCCATTTGGAGTCTTGTAGCTCCAGAAAATCCATTTTGAGTGCAGGGAGGTCAGAATCCAACAGCATCAGCAGTCCTTTTTCAGCCTGAATCAGATTTTTGCTCAGCTCCCTTAATTTCAGCCAGAAAATACCTGAAATTACAAAAAAAATACACAAACTCATAGTAAAGTCCAGAAATGTGGATTTTTCCTAGAAACTAATGAAAATAACCTGAAAACCAACTAAAACATACTAAAATCTATTTGAAATTAACCCCAAAAAGCGTATAAAATATCTGCTCATCACAACACCAAACTTGAACTGTTGCTTGTCCTCAAGCAACTAGACAAATAAAATAGAAGACTAATAAGTCAAGAAGCAATAATATTTCAGAGTTTTTGAGTGAAGCTCAGATTCTAATTAGATGAGCGGGACTAGTAGCTTTTTGCTTCCGAACAGTTTTGGCATCTCACTTTATCCATTGAAGCTCAGAGTGATTGGCATCTATAGGAACTTAGAATTCAGATAGTGTTATTGATTCTCCTATTTCAGTATGATGATTCTTGAACACAGCTACTTTATGAGTCTTGGCCGTGGCCCTAAGCTCTTTGTTTTCCAGTATTACCACCGGATACATAAATGCCACAGACACATAATTGGGTGAACCCTTTTAGATTGTGACTCAGCTTTGCTAAAGTCCCCATTTAGAGGTGTCCAGGGTTCTTAAGCACACTCTTCTTTTTTTGCTTTGGACCTTGACTTTAACCGCTCAGTCTCAAGTTTTCACTTGACACCTTCACGCCACAAGCACATAGCTAGGGACAGCTTGGTTTAGCTGCTTAGGCCAGGATTTTATTCCTTTAGGCCCTCCTATCTACTGATGCTCAAAGCCTTGGGATCCTTTCTATTACCCTTGCCTTTTGGTTTTAAGAGCTTTAGCTTTTTCTGCTTGCTTTCTCTTTCTCTCTCTTTTTTTTTTCTGCAAGCTTTGTTCTTTGCTGCTTTTTCTTGCTTCAAGAATCATTTTTATGATTTTTCAGATTATCAATAACATGTCTCATGTTCATCATTCTTTCAAGAGCCAACATATTTAACAGTCTTAAACAACAAATTCAAAAGACATATGCACTGTTCAAGCATTCATTTAGAAGACAGAAAGCATTGCCACCACATGTTACTAATTAGAATTTTTCTTATTAAAAACTCGAATTTTATTGCCTCTTATTTAAAAGATCTACTATTTTATTCATGTTTGCTGATGATGAGAAAAATAGACTATAACTTAATTAGAGGTAAAATAAAAATAGACACTAATTACTACTATATGACTCCTAAGGTAAACTCTTATAACGACAACTATCACAGAGTTAAAGCAGAAATTGGAATTTAACAACCTTTGTTCTGGGAAGTGGATGTTCCTCGGATCTATGGGGTACTTGGTCCTTCAAGAGATAACTTCTGGCACTTCAATTCCCTCAAGTCACGCCCTTGCTCTTCCTGTTCTTTAATCAAATAGCAAAGAATTTGACTTTGTTCCTTCTGTTCCTTTATTATTTGTTCCATAGCTTCTTGCATCTTGGTAACTGATATTTCAAGATACTCCCAATATTCAGATTGAGGGATTTTTGGGAGAAATTCCTGTGTTTTCTTCTTGATGGGGTCAACCTGTGCTTGTTATTTTTCCATTGATGCTTTGGTGATTGGTTTCTCAATTGAGATATACTCAGTTATTCCCATCCTTACTCCAGCGTCCTTGCAGAGCAGAGAAATCAAGCTTGGGTAAGCCAACCTGGCCTCTTTAGAATTTTTATTAGCAATTTTGTAGAATTCAGTTCAAATCAGTTGATGAACTTCCACTTCTTTTCCCATCATGATGCAATGGATCATCACTGCTCTTTTAACAGTGACTTCAGAACGGTTGCTGGTGGGCAGCAGAGAATGCCCAATGAAGTTCAGCCATCCTCTGGCGACTGGTTTGAGATCTTCTCTTTTGAGTTGATTTGGGACACCCTTCGTGCTGGTGGTCCACCTGGCTCCAGGGATACATATATCTTCTAGAATCTTGAGGCCAAACCCATATTTAAAGGGAGGGGGGGTGGGTTCGAAAATTTAGAAAAGATATGATAAAAAAGATTGATTTGGAAAAGATAAGATAGAAAATATGATAAGAGAAGATATAGTTTAAAATTGAAAAGATATGAAAAATTTTTGAAAAAGATAAATCTAGATTTTGAAAAAGATAATGTGGAGATTTGAAAAAGATATTGATGAGTTGAAAATTTTTTTGGAAAAGAGTTGAATTGGATTGAAAAAGAGGATTTGTGCTTATGGATTAAGATACATTTGATATTTTTAAAGTAGGATGTTTAGAAATTAAGGATTTTAGAAATCAGGGTTCTTAACATGTGTATGCAAGAAATCATGATTTGAAACATGGAAATTAAAATTAGAATGAAAAATATGAAGAAGAAACGAATTTACCTCCTTCCCATCATCCTGCCGTTTGAACGCCCAAACGCTGCCTGTTTTGGGCGTTCAACGCCCAAATGCTGCTCTCCTGGGCGTTCAACGCCCAATTGTTGCCCTTTTCTGGCGTTGAACACCAGATAGCTATCCTTACTGGCATTTAGCGCCCACTGGATGCCTCTTTTGGGCGCTGAACGCCCAAAACAGGCTCTTACTGGCGTTTTCTTGCCATTGAGCTCTTTTTCTCTGTTTTGTGTGCAGATTCCTTCTGTAACCTTGTGAACTTATACAATTGATTTTTTTACCTTGTTATTAATGAACTTTATATAAACAAATAAAAATAAAAATAGGGCAAAATGCTTAGAGGATTGATGCCCCATGGCTGGGTTGCCTCCCAGCAAGCGCTTCTTTATTGTCTTTAGCTGGACCTTGCTGAGCTTTTAATCTAGCTTCAGCCTTGAGCACTCTTGCTCAACGTTGTCTTCAAGATAGTGCTTGATTCTCTGTCCATTGACAATGAACTTCTTATCAGAATCAATATCTTGAAGCTCCACATAACCATATGGTGATACACTTGTAATCATATATGGTCCCCTCCACCGGAATTTCAGTTTCCCGGGGAATAGCCTGAGTCTAGAGTTAAACAGCAGAACCTTCTGTCCTGGTTCAAAGATTCTAGATGACAGCTTTCTATCATGCCACTTTTTTTATTTTTCTTTATAAAGCTTGGCATTTTCGAAAGCAGTGAATCTGAATTCCTCTAGCTCATTTAGCTGGAGCAATCTTTTTTCTCCTGCTAATTTGGCATCAAAGTTTAGGAATCTGGTTGCCCAGTAGGCTTTATGTTCCAGTTCCACGGGCAGGTGACATGCCTTACCATACACAAGTTGGTATGGAGAGGTCCCTATAGGGGTCTTGAATGCTGTTCTGTAACCCCACAGAGCATCATCTAAGCTCCGTGCCCAATCCTTTCTACGGGTACTTACCGTCCGTTCTAAGATTCTCTTTAATTCTCTGTTAGAGACTTCAGCTTGCCCATTAGTTTGTGGATGATATGGAGTAGCTACCTTGTGGCGAATCCCATACCGAACCATGGCAGGGTAAAGCTGTTTGTTGCAGAAGTGAGTGCCCCCATCACTGATCAGTACTCTAGGGACACCAAACCTGCTAAAGATATATTTCTGGAGGAACTTCAGCACTGTTTTAGTATCATCGGTGGGTGTGGCAATGGCCTCAACCCATTTTGATACATAGTCAACTGCCACCAGAATATAAGTGTTTGAGAATGATGGTGGGAAAGGTCCCATGAAGTCAATTTCCCATACGTCAAACAACTCAATCTCCAAGATTCCTTGTTGAGGCATGGCGTAACCATGGGGCAGATTACCAGCTCTTTGGCAACTGTCACAGTTACGTACAAACTCTCGGGAATCTCTATAGAGTGTGGGCCAATAGAAGCCACATTGGAGGACCTTGGTGGCTGTTCGCTCACCCCCGAAATGGCCTCCATATTGAGATCCATGGCAATGCCATAGGATCCTCTGTGCTTCTTCTCTAGGAACACACCTACGGATTATTCCATCTTCACATCTCTTAAAGAGATAGGGTTCATCCCACAAGTAGTACTTTGCATCAGTGATTAATTTTTTCTTTTGTTGCCTGTTATACTCCTTGGGTATGAACCTTGCAGCTTTATAGTTTGCAATATCGGCAAACCATGGTGTTTCCTGGATGGCAAATAAATGCTCATCCGGAAAAGTCTCAGAGATCTCAAGAGAGGGGAGGGACGTCCCTTCTACTGGCTCTATCCAGGACAGATGATCAGCCACTTGGTTCTCCGTCCCTTTTTTGTCTCTTATTTCTATATCAAACTCTTGCAGAAGCAACACCCATCTGATGAGCCTGGGTTTTGAATCCTGCTTTGTGAGTAGATATTTAAGAGCAGCATGGTCAGTATACACAATCACTTTTGATCCTACTAAGTATGATCTGAACTTGTCAATGGCATAAACCACTGCAAGTAATTATTTTTCTGTGGTTGTGTAATTTTTCTGGGCATCATTTAAAACGCGACTAGCATAATAAATGACATGCAGAAGCTTGTCATGCCTCTGTCCCAATACTGCACCAATGGCGTGATCACTGGCATCACACATTAGCTCAAATGGTGATGTCCAGTCTGGTGCAGAAATACCTGGTGCTGTGACCAGCTTAGCTTTCAGCGTTTCAAACGCCTGTAGACACTCTGTGTCAAACATAAATGGCGTGTCAGCAGCTAGCAGATTGCTTAGAGGTTTTGCGATTTTTGAAAAATCCTTTATAAACCTCCTATAGAATCCTGCATGCCCCAGAAAGCTTCTGATTGCCTTAATATTGGCAGGTGGTGGTAATTTTTCAATTACCTCTATTTTTGCTTGATCCACCTCTATTCCCTTGTTTGAGATTTTATGCCCAAGGACAATCCCTTCAGTCACCATGAATTGACATTTTTCCCAGTTTAAGACTAGGTTGGTCTCTTGGCATCTCTTCAGGACAAGTTTCAGGTGATCAAGACAGGAGCTGAATGAGTCTCCATATACTGAGAAGTCATCCATGACCTCCCTTTTTTGGGACGACTTGGATAGGGCTCACCCAGGGGCTATCAGAAATAGGATAAATAATCCCAGCCTCTAGTAATTTGGTGACCTCTTTCTGCACCACTTCCTTCATGGCTGGATTTAGCCGCCTCTGTGGTTGAACCGCTGGTTTAGCATTATCTTCCAATAAGATTTTGTGCATGCATCTAGCTGGGCTTATGCCCTTAAGGTCACCTATGGACCACCCAAGAGCTGTTTTGTGTGTCCTTAGCACTTGAATAAATGCTTCCTCTTCCTGTGGATTTAAAGCAGAGCTTATGATCACTAGAAAAGTGTCACCTTCTCCAAGAAATACATATTTCAGGGATGGTGGTAATGGTTTGAGCTTGGATTTAGGAGGTTTTTCCTCTTCCAGAGGAAATTTCAGAGGCTCTTTCATCTCCTCTGAATCCTCCAAATCAGGCTGAACATCTTTAAAGATGTCTTCCAACTCTGATTCGAGACTCTCAGCCATGTTGATCTCTTCTACCAAAGAGTCAACAAGATCAACTTTCATGCAGTCTTTTGATGTGTCTGGATGCTGCATGGCTTTGACAGCATTCAACTTAAACTCATCATCATTGACTCTCAGGGTTATTTCCCCTTGTTGGACATCAATGAGAGTTCGTCCAGTTGCTAGGAAGGGTCTTCCTAGAATGAGAGTAGCACTCTTGTGCTCCTCCATTTCCAGCACTACAAAGTCAGTGGGAAAGGCGAATAGCCCAACTCTGACAATCATGTCTTCAATCACGCCTGATGGGTATTTGATGGAGCCATCAGCAAGTTGGAGACATATCCGGGTTGGTTTAACTTCTTCAGTTAAGCCAAGCTTTCTGATAGTGGATGCAGGTATTAGGTTGATGCTTGCCCCAAGATTGCATAAAGCTGTTTTGGTGCAATTACCTTCTAATATGCATGGTATCAGAAAACTCCCAGGGTCTTTAAGCTTTTCAGGAAAGCTTTTTAGAATGACTACACTGCATTCTTCAGTGAGGAGAACTCTTTCTGTTTCTCTCCAATCCTTTTTATGACTCAGGATCTCTTTCATGAACTTGGCATAAGAAGGTATTTGCTCAAGTGCCTCTGTAAATGGAATCTTTATTTCAAGAGTCCTGAGATAATCAGCAAAGCGAGCAAATTGCTTATCCTGCTCCTCTTTCCGGAGTTTTTGAGGATAAGGTATCTTGGCTTTATATTCCTCAACCTTAGTTGCTGTAGGTTTATTGCCTACAGAAGTGGTTGAAGAAGCCTTTTTAGAGGGGTTGTCATCAGCACTTGGGTGTGTCTGATCCCTCACTGGCAATTGAGTGCCAGAGTTAGAAGCTGGAGTGACGTTAGACGCCAACTCCTTGTCTGTTCCTGGCGTCTGAACGCCAGAACGGTGCCCATTTTGGGCGTTCAACGCCAGATCCTGCCCATTTTGGGCGTTCAACGCCAGATCCTTGCTTGTTTCTGGCGTTGAACGCCAGTCCTTGTTTGTTACTGGCGTTGAACGCCAGTCTTGGGCATGGTCTGGGCGTTCAGTACCAGCCTTCCACCAGATTGCTGGCGTTTTAACGCCAGAATTACTTTTCCCTGGGCTCTTACTGTCCTTAGGTGAATTTTGGGTGGTTTGCTCATTCCTTGGCTCTTTGCTGCCTTGAGGTAGGGTATTTAATGTTTTTCCACTTCTTAATTGAACTGCTTGGCATTCTTCTGTTATTTGTCTTGACAGCTGCTGCTTTGTTTGCTTCAATTGTTCTTCCATATTTATATTAGCCATCCTTGTCTCTTGTAGTTTATCCTTGAATTCGGCTAACTGCTTTGTTAGAAAGTCCAATTGCTAATTGAATTCAACAGCTTGTTTTACACGGCTGAGTTCAGCAGTTACTGTTTTAACCTCTTCTTTCATGGAAGGGTCACTGCTTAGGTACAGATGCTGATTCCTGGCAACTGTATCAAGGAGCTCTTGAGCCTCTTCAATTGTCTTTCTCATGTGGATAGATCCACCAGCTGAGTAATCTAGAGACATCTGAGCTCCTTCTGCAAGCCCATAATAGAAGATGTCTAACTGAACCCACTCTAAAAACATTTCAGAGGGGCATTTTCGTAGCATCTCTCTGTATCTCTCCCAGGCATCATAAAGAGATTCCTTATCTCCTTGTTTAAAGCCTTGGATGTCCAGCCTTAGCTGTGTCATCGGTTTTGGGGGAAAGTATTGATTCAGGAATTTTTCTATCAGCTGTTTCCATGTCCTTATGCTGGCCTTAGGTTGGTTATTTAATTCGAAAATGAAATAAATTAAAATAAAATAAACAAAAATGGTTGAAAATTTTCGAAAAAATGAGGAGAGAGAAAGTGGTTAGGAAGTTTTAAAAAGGATATGATGATTTTTGAAAAAGGTTTTAAAATTTAAAAAAAAAATCTGAATTTTTAAAGGTAAATTTCGAAAATTTGCTTTAAAATAGAGAGAAAAGATATTTTTGAATTTAAAGAGGAGAGAAAAAAACAATAAGATGGCACAAGATTTAGGATTTTTAGATCTGATGCTCCTTGTTTTTGAAAATTTTGGAGGGAAAACACCAATGAACACCAAACTTAAAATTTTTTAGAAAACTAAACTAAAATTTTCGAAAACCAAAAGGGAAATCAACAAAAAAACACCAAACTTAAAGTTTGGCACAAAATTTAATATAGAAATTATTATTTTTGAAAAAGATTTTTAAAGAGAGTATACCAAACTGCCACGGACTTAGACCAACGCTCTAGCCAATTGGGCAGTAAATGTAACACTTGTTTTGAAGAAGTATAAAATTTTAACCAAGAACAATAATAAGAGACTCTAAACCAAAAAGAAAAATTTTCCTAACACGAACAATCCCTGGCAACGGCGCCAAAAACTTGGTGCACGAATTGTGAATCACACTTTTCACACTCGTACCACTAACCAGCAAGTGCACTGGGTCGTCCAAGTAATACCTTACGTGAGTAAGGGTCGAATCCCACGGAGATTGTTGGTTTGAAGCAATCTATGGTTATCTTGCAATTCTTAGTGTTCAACGCCAGCTTTGGATCCTTTTCTGGCGTTGAACTCCAACTTGCAACTTGTTTCTGGCGCTGGACACCAGAATTGGGCAGAGAGCTGGCATTGAATGCCAGTTTACGTCGTCTATCCTTAAGCAAAGTATGGACTATTATATATTGCTGGAAATCCCTGGATGTCTACTTTCCAACGCAATTGGAAGCACGCCATTTGGAGTCTTGTAGCTCCAGAAAATCTATTTTGAGTGCAGGGAGGTCAGAATCCAACAACATCAGCAGTCCTTTTTCATCCTGAATCAGATTTTTGCTCAGCTCCCTCAATTTCAGCCAGAAAATACCTGAAATTACAGAAAAACACACAAACTCATAGTAGAGTCCATAAATGTGGATTTTGCCTAGAAACTAATGAAAATAAACTAAACCAACTAAAACATACTAAAATCTATATGAAATTAACCCCAAAAAGCGTATAAAATATCCGCTCATCAGGACCCTACCGAGTCATAGAAATACTTGGAAAAGGCTACTACAGGCTGTTCGAACTCGAAGGGCGAGAGCTCCCCAGGTCATGGCACACTTGCAACCTACGAAGGTATTATAGTTAAAAGTAACAAGGATCTTAGGATAAGGTGCACTCTTTTTCCAGAAAATATTTTTTAATGAGGTGCCAAGCCAAGATTCATAAAATACCTAACTTAGAGGAGTAAAACTCCCACATGTATATATTTGTATTTTTGTATTTTGAATAAATTTTTTCAGATTTTCCACAAATCCTTTATCAAGGCGAATTAATCTGAAACGCAAAAAATTCATCGCCCGATTATAAAGCTACAGATCGGCAGAAAGTGAAAATCAAATTCACTGCATGATCACGGTAAAGACCAACAAAGATGAAAACCAAATTCATCAAAAGGTCGACCAACGGGGATCAAACCCAATATCTACAAAATCGGCAAAGATGAAAGGGCGACAAAAACATAATAATGCAAGAAGTTATCAAAAGTGATCCATAGAAAGGACCTGACGAGGTCTTAATAAAAATGGATTGCTAAAAATAACTTAAAAGACTGGTCGACGTAAAGAAGTCGGACCAGTCGACCACAATAACCAAAGTTATAAAAAGTAAATTCCTAGAAAGAGGTCTGACCAGCCCTAAAAAAGGATTACTAAATAACTTAGAAGGGCCCGACAAGATGAAGTCGGCCCAGAATAAGAAGTTATAAAAGTAATCCCTGAAAGAGACCTGAACAAGGTCCAAAAAAGAGGATTACTAAACTAACTTAGAAGGGTCCGACATGATAAAGTCGGCCCAAGACAAAAGTTATAAAAGTAATCCCTGAAAGAGACCTGAACAAGGTCCAAAAAAGAGGATTACAACAATAACTTAGAAACGCCCGACATGATGAAGTCAGCCCAACACAAAAGTTATAAAAGTAATCCCTGAAAGAGACCTGAACAAGGTCCAAAAAAGAGGATTACTAAAATAACTTAGAAGGGCCTGACATGATGAAGTCGGCCCAGAATAAAAGTTATAAAAGTAATCCATACAAGAGATCTGACAAAAGATCCAAAAAATGGATTACTAGAGTAACTCAGAGGAGGTCGACACAACTAAATCAACTCGGCAAAGCTACCAAAAACTATAATCCATAAGAAAAGATCACCCAAGATCCAATCAGGAGAGATTACTAGAAATAGCCGCAAAACACGACCAAGTTGAAGAAATCGACCAACAGAAGACACAAAAGTTGGATCCAGAAATTCATAACCTCAAAAGAATCAAGCTACAACTATGAGAATACGAAGACAGCTAAAAGAGGTCGGACAACAAGGTTCCAACACTCCCAAAAAACCTAGAACGTGTCAGATAAGCGCGGACAAGCATGTTATGAAAGAAACGATTTATAATAATAAAGACTCAAGAGGCCACCTAAAGTCGACCACAAGAATCTGAAGAAATACTTTGTTTTTCCAAAAAACAAAGTTGCTAACAGAAAAGCAACTAAAAAAGTATCCATAGTCAGAACGACCAATTACAAAATTTAAACTAACAACTAAAAAGGCCTTGGCAAGGGTTGGTGGTCAATGATCTCTATCCTAATCACTAACCACAACATGAGAATTGGCAAGGATCAACCCCATTAAGTCATCCTCTAACTAATAAAGGAAAGTCAAATGAGCTATGTCAATCCAAGTCCATAAGTCCTAGTTCTCCACCAAATCAATTAGTGAGATCTAGAGTTAATGACTCCCAATCATCAATCACTTGGACATTAGTAACTCAAGAGTTCCTAAGTTACCTTCCCAAGCCAAGAGAAACAAAATCTACTCTAAAATCCAACCAAGCATTTCATCAAACACTTGGAAGGCACAAAAGAAAAGCATAGTAAATTGCAAGAATTAAAGGAATCTACAACTACAAAAGTAAGAGATTAACAATAGAAAGGCAAAACAATAGAAAAGTAAACTCATAACTAAAAGAAGCATTTTAACAAACACATAGAAGGCAACAAAAGCAAACAACATGAATTGAAAGAATTAAAGAGAGATCTAACTAGAATAGCAAGAGATCAACAAAAGAAAAGGAAAACAATCATGAAACAACAAAGAACTTACCAATTGCATTGAAGAAGAAATGTAGATCTACAAAAGAAAGTTCATAAACTACAACTAACAATACAAAGGACTTACAGGAGAAGAAGAATTCTACAACTACAAGAGAACAATTAGGGAAGAAAAAGGAAAATTAAAAGAGAGAAGAAGAGCTAGATCTAGATCTAATCCTAATCCTAATTCTAGACAGAAGTGAGAGCTTCTCTCTCTGAAACTAACTAAAACTAATCCTAAAACTTAAACTAATGATCAAAAGTATGTAAAGTATGTCAATTCCCTTTCAATCCTTGGCTTAAATAGTATCATAAATGAGTTGGATTGAGCCCACAAGGCTTTAGAATTTGTTGGCCACGAATTTGCATTTAATGAATCACATGCAAATCGGCGCATACGCGTATCGTGCGCGTGCGCACCCATATCCACGATGCAACTATGGCAAATCTCATATTATTTCGAAGCTTCGGATGTTAGCTTTCCAACGCAACTAGAACCGCATCATTTGGACTTTCGTAGCTCAAGTTATGGTCGATTGAGTGCGAAGAGGTCGGCTTGACAGCTTTTGTACTTCCTTCATTTCTTCATGAGTTCTCCATTGTTACATGCTTTTCCTTCATTCTCTTGATCCAATCTTTGCCTCCTAAATCTGAAATCACCTAACAAACATATCAAGGCACCTAATAGAATCAAGGTAAATTAAATTTAGCTATTGTAAGACCTAAAAAGCATGTTTTCACTCTTAAGCACAATTAAAGGAGAAGTTATAAAACCATGCTATTCCATTGAATAAATGTGGAAAAAGGTGATAAAATCCTCTAAATGCAACACAAGATAAACCTTCTGAATGGGGTTTATCAAAGCTCTCTAAGAGCTCACTGTCAAGCTATTGACATTAAAGAAGCGCTTATTGGGAGGCAACTCAATGTTATTTAATTATATTTATTTATATTCCATTGTCATTTTATGTTTTCTTTAGGTTGATGATCATGTGAAGTCATAAAAATAACTGCAGAATTAAAGCAAAATAAAAAAATAGCATAAAAAATAGCACACCCTGGAGGACAGGCTTACTGGCATTTAAACGCCAGTAAGGATAGCAGAATGGGCGTTTAACGCCTAGTCTGGCAGCATTCTGGGCGTTTAACGTCAGAAAAGGGTGTCTGGCTGGTGTTAAACGCCAGAAAAGGGCAGCAGACTGGCATTTAACGCCAGAAAAGGTAGCAGAGCTGGCGTTTAACGCCAGTATTGGCACACTGAGGGCGTTTGAATGCCAGAATGGTACAGGGAGCAGAATTTCTTGACACCTCAGGATCTGTGGACCCCACAGGATCCCCACCTACCCCAACTCACTCTCTCTCCTTTTCACACCTCTCCATAACACTCTTCCCCAAATACCTTTGACCAATCCCATCAATATCTCTTCCCCAAATCCCATTCACCTATCAAATCCTACCCTCTTCCCCACAACCTCTTCACCACTCACATCCATCCATCATAAAACCCCACTACCTTACCATTCAAATTCAAACTTATTCCCTCTCTCCCCTACCCTATAAATACCCCTCCTTACAACCTTCAATTTCACAACTCATACACACTTAACCCCCCTTGGCCGAAACCACTACTCCCCTCCATCTCCTCCATTTCTTCTTCTTCTAGTCCTTTCTTTCTTCTTTTGCTCAAGGACGAGCAAAACTTCTAAGTTTGGTGTGGGATAAGCTCTGATTTTTTGTTTTTCCATAACCATCAATTGCACCTAAGGCCGGAGAAACCTTTAAAAAGAGGAAAGGGAAGGCAATTGCTTCCACCTCCGAGTCATGGGAGATGGAGAGATTCATCTCAAAGGTCCATCAAGACTACTTCTATAAAGTTGTGGCCAAGAAATAGGTGATCCCCGAGGTCCCCTTCATGCTCAAAGAGGATGAATATCCGGAGATCTGATGTGAGATTCGAAGAAGAGGTTGGGAAGCTCTCACCAACCCAATCCAACAAGTCGGAATCTTAATGGTTCAAGAGTTCTATGCTAATGCATGGATCACTAAGAACCATGATCAAAGTATGAACCCGAACCCAAAGAATTGGCTCACAATGGTTCGGAGGAATTACTAGGATTTCATTCTGGAAAATGTGAGGTTGACATTTAACTTGCCAATGATGAGAGGAGATCCTCATCCTTTCACTAGAAGGGTCAACTTTGATCAAAGGTTGGACCAAGTCCTCATGGACATCTGTATGGAAGGAGCCCAATGGAAGAGAGACTCAAGAGGCAAGCCGGTTCAATTAAGAAGGCTTGACCTCAAACCCGTGGCTAGGGGATGGTTGGAGTTCATCCAACGCTCTATCATTCCTACTAGCAACCGGTCTGAAGTTACAATAGACCGGGCTATCATGATCCATAGCATCATGAACGGAGAGAAACTAGAAGTTCATTAAATCATACCTCTAGAACTCTACAAGGTGGCGGACAAGCCCTCCACTTTGGCAAGGTTAGTGTTCATACCCTGGGTCGAGCTGTCTGACCCGGGATGTTTTAACGACAAGTCGACCGACCTTTTCAGGTCAGACTATCCGACCTCTTCAAGAGCTCGGCCAAATCACTACAGAGGCCCAAGAAGGCCCAAACGAAGAAACACAACCCAAATCTAAAGGTAGCCAAAGCCTAGAAAGATAAAGGCAGTTCCCTTGAAGATAAGATGACCTCACCTAAAGATAAGATAGGATAAGATAACTATCTTATCCCCAGAAGGGTCACTCCTCACCATTATAAATACACTGGAGCACCCAGGTATAACTCATACTCTGATTCTACTAAAAACCTGCATAATACCCTTGCTAACTTAAGCACCGGAGTCCCTTGCAGGTACCACCACCCTCCGGTGATGAAGGATCAGCACCGCCACCAAGTCCAACAAGTCGGACACGGCAGCTCCGGCCACCATCCATCAGCCGGATACGTCATCTCCGACTAGTACAGAAGATCTCGTCCGAGATCGACCTACAGTTTTAGGTAACCCTCGGAACATTGGCGCCGTTACCGGGGAACCTGGAAGTCATTCCATCCACATAGCGGATGACCAGGACAATGACCACAACTCTGGTTTGGTGGACAGAACGCCAAACAAAAATGCAGACCCTACACCAAAAGATACTCCTCAACCTAACAAAGACAAAGATTCACCAAACGCGGAAGCCATGGAGGCACTCCAAAACCGCCTAAAACAACTCGAAAAAGAGGTGAAGCATCAACGAAAAGCTGAGAGAGACCTACGAAGGGAAGTTAGGCGGCGCCGCGAGTTAAAGGACAAGCTCCTAAAACTCGAAGCAGATCTCAAAGCCAAAACAAACCGATCCAGTCACGAAGACAGCCCCTGTAAAGACCAAGACCTATTCACCAAAGAAATCATGAGGACCAAAATCCCAAAAGACTTCAAACTTCCTGACATAACTCTATACGATGGCACAGCAGATCCCAGTCATCACCTCAGTAATTTCAGAAGTCGAATGTACCTCACCGATGCCTCAGATGCAGTCCGCTGCAAAGCCTTTCCGACTACTTTAACAAAGACAACGATTAAATGGTTTGACAATCTACCCCCTAGGTCCATCTCAAGCTTCGACGACTTAGCCAAGAAGTTTCTGGCCAGGTTCTCCATCCAAAAAGAGAAAGCTAAGCACGCCCCAAGTCTATTAGGAATCAAGCAAGGAGATCAGGAAAATCTCCGTAGTTACATGGAAAGATTCAACAAAACATGTCTAGACATACAAAGTCTACCAACAGAGGCCGCCATTAAGGGTCTCATCAATGGCTTGCGAGAGGGATCCTTTAGCCACTCTATATTAAAAAATATCCCACATCTCTAAACGAAGTGCAAGAACGAGCAGAGAAGTACATCAACATGGAGGAAAACTATCGACTAGCAGAAGCCTCAAAGCCCGGATTCTCCTACTCCTCCCGAGATAAGGATAAAGAGTCCAAAAAGAAAGAAGATCAACATGGGGAAAAGATAAAAAAAATACCACAATTACACCCCTCTTCGGGTATCCCTTGTGGACGTCTACAGAGAAGTTTGCCATACTGAAAAAATTCCCCTAGCTCGACCACTCAAAAATAAAAAAGGAGGAGGAAATCGGGGTGAATATTGTGAATACCATCGAATCTAAGGACACTCTACCAACGAATGTTTCGACTTAAAAAATGTCATAGAGAAATTAGTAAGAGAGGAAAAATTAGATCGGTACTTAGCCAGTCGAGCTGAGGAACCAAGAAAAAGAAGTAGGGACGAAGATGTCGGACGAACTGAACGACCACCTTCGTACCCCGGACAGACATGTCCACATGATACATGGAGGATTCGCAGGGGAAGGAATCTCCAAATCATCTCGCAAAAGACATCTTAAAGATGTATATCATGTCGAGGGAAGAGAGGAAGCACCCGACATCCCCACAATTACTTTTACTAAAGAAGACGCAGCCGGCATCATCTCGGGACATGATGATCCCATGGTCATCACTATCATATTGGCTAATGCAAATCTCCACCACACACTAGTGGACCAAGGAAGCTCAGCTGACATTTTGTTCAAAACTGCCTTCGACAAACTCGGCCTGGGTACATCTCACTACACACGACCTTTGGAAAAGGAAACCGGTCAAGGACACTCAATATAGACTATATCGTGGTCGACGTGAGTTCAGCCTACAATGCCCTAATAGGTCGGACAACATTAAACCAGCTCGGCAGTAGTCTCGACTCCACACCTGTGTATGAAGTTTCCAACCATAGAAGGAATAGCTACAATAAGAGCAGACCAGAAAACGGCACGCCGTTGTTATAACGAAAGTCTAAACCTCAGAGGCAGAGGAGAAGAAATCCACACCATCGAACTTGGTGGAGTTCGAGGACGGGAAGAACTCCGTCCATAACCCGAAGGCGAAGTAGAAAAAGTCCAGATCAGAGATGTCCCAGACAAAGCAACCAATATTGGCATAATCCTAAAAAGAGACATAAAAGAATAACTAATATAGTTTTTAAGAGACAATGTCGACTTCTTTGCATGGAAAGCCGCAGACATGCCCGGCATAGACCCAAAGTTAATGTGCCACAAGCTGGCAGTTTATCTAGGATCTCGGCCAGTACAGCAGAGACGCAGAAAGCTCGGACCAGAACGATCCCAAGCTGTGGAAGAACAAATACAAGCTTTACTGGAGGCAGGATTCATAAGAGAAGTTAAGTACCCACTATGGCTAGCTAACGTCGTCTTGGTGAAAAAATCAAACGGGAAGTGGCAGATGTGAACCGACTACACTGATCTCAACAAAGCCTGCACAAAGGATCCATATCCACTCCCAAGTATCGACGCTCTGGTGGATGTCTCCTCCGGATATACATACCTCTCGTTTATGGACCCTTATTCGGGGTACAATCGAATCCTGATGTACCCACCCGATCAAGAAAAAACTTCATTCTTAACCCCAAAAGCAAACTACTGCTACATCGTCATGCCTTTCGGACTCAAAAACGCGGAAGCTACTTATCAGAGATTAATGAATAAGGTCTTTGCAGACCACATCGGGAAAATCATGGAAGTCTATGTGGACGACATGTTAATAAAAACGCAAAGTGAAGAGACGTTACTATCCGACCTCACCCAAGTATTCAACACTATAAGAAGGCATGGCATGCGATTCAACCCTGCAAAATGCACCTTCGCAGTAGAAGCCAGAAAATTCTTGGGTTTTATGCTCACACAAAGGGGAATTGAAGCAAATCCGGATAAATGCAAGGCTATACTCAATATGAAAAGTCTGACCTGTGTCAAAGAGGTACAACAACTCAACGGAAGACTGGCAGCCTTGTCTAGATTCCTAGCCGGATCGGTAATAAGATCCCTACCCTTCTACGCCACTCTAAGGAAGGAAAAGAGATTTGAATGGACAACGGAGTACGAGCAAGCCTTCCAAGATTTCAAAAGATTCCTGGGACAACCAGCTATCCTAACTCAGCCACGGGAAGGAGAGTGCGAGCAGGCCTTCCAAGATTTCAAAAGATTCCTGGGACAACCACCTATCCTAACTCGGCCACGAGAAGGAGAACCACTTGTATTGTACCTCGCAGTAGGCAATCGGGCAGTAGTCTTAGCACTAGTCCGAGAAGATGACAATGGGCAACAGCCTGTATACTTCATCAGCAAAGCATTACAAGGATCCAAACTGAACTACCAAAAAATAGAAAAATTCGCCTATGCTCTCATATTAACATTTCGACGACTTCGTCCATACTTCCAAGCCCACATTATCAGGGTTCGGACCAACCAGCCCATAAAAGGCATTCTACAGAAGACAGATTTAGCAGGAAGAATCTTACAATGGGCAATCGAGTTGTCTGAATTCGACCCTCAATATGAAGCTCGGACAGCCATCAAATTGCAATATTTGGCCGACTTCATTGCAGAATTTATAGACACCCCGGAAATCCCTACAGAATGGAATCTCTATGTAGATGGTTCCGCAAACAAAACTGGAAGTGGCACGGGTGTGATAATTGAAAGTGACCAGGGAACCCAAATCGAACTTTCCCTCAAATTCGGGTTTCAAGCCGAGTATGAGGCATTACTAGCTGGTTTGAAGTTGGCTAAGGAGGTTGGAGCTCAAAAACTTATCATCTTCAGCGACTCACAGGTAGTCACTTCACAAGTAGCAGGGAGCTACCAAACCAAGGATCCCACCATGAAAAAGTACTTAGACAAAGCCAAGGAACAGCTCGGACAACTCGGGGAATATGAGATCCGCCATATACCCCGAGAACAAAATGCTCGAGCTGATGCACTCTCAAAATTAGCCAGCACCAAACCAGGGAGCAACAATAGAAGCCTCATCCAAGAGATGCTGCAGAACCCGTCAATCTCGGAAGAAGAAAAAATCCTAACCATAATAGGTCTGAATCAAGGATGGATGACTCCTATAATTAATTATCTCAAAATAGAAGCACTACCTACAGATAACAAGGAAGCAAAGAGGTTAAAACGGGAGGCACAATACTACACCATCATAAATGATAACCTTCATCACAGGAACCTACCATACGATCTTAAAGAGGACCTTTCCCAACTCCTGAAGCAAAATAGAGACATGTTCGCATTCACACTAGCTGACATGCCGGGAATAAACCCCGACCTAATGTCCTACCGGCTAGCCGTGGACCCCAAAGCTAAACCCATAGCACAAAGGAGGCAAAAAATGTCACCAGACCGAGCCGCCGAGGTCAAGAAGCAAGTCAAAGCCCTACTCGAAGCCAACTTCATCAGGGAACTCCCTTACACGACCTGGCTAGCCAACGTCGTGCTAGTGAAAAAATCTAACGGGAAATAGCGAATGTGCGTCGACTACACGGACTTCAACAAAGCCTGCCCGAAGGACGCCTTTCCCCTACCAAACATCGACGGATTAGTAGATGCCGCATCCGGCCACCGATATCTCAACTTCATGGACGCATATTCCGGCTACAACCAGATTCCAATGCACCGACCTGACGAAGAAAAAACAGCGTTCATCACGCCAGACGGGACATACTGCTACACAGTGATGCCCTTCGGCTTGAAAAACACGGGAGCCACCTATCAAAGACTTGTCAACAAGATATTTCAAAACCTGTCCAGAAGAAAACTAGAAGTCTACATAGACGACATGCTCGCTAAGACTGAATCCGACGAACAACTCACCGACGACCTCAAGGTCATAATGAACACCCTACGAAAGCACCGAATGCGACTCAACCCGGCAAAATGTGCCTTCGGGATGGAGGCAGGGAAGTTCCTCGGCTTTATGATCACGCAACGCGGAATTGAAGCAAACCCGAAGAAATGTCGCACCATCCTCGAGATGACGAGCCCAAAAAACCTCAAAGACATCCAAAAGCTCATCGGCCGATTGACGTCATTATCATGCTTTCTCGGGGCATCGGCTCAAAAAGCGATCCTTTTCTTCAAACTGATGAAAAAAGGAGCCCCTTTCAAGTGGGAGACAGAATGTGAAGAAGCATTCCAACATTTCAAGAGAGTCCTAGTGGAACCACCAATCCTCGCCAAATCCCAGACAGGGGAAACACTCTACCTGTACCTCTCCATAACGGAAGAGGCACTCGCAGCAGCACTCATCCGCGAAAGCAAGAAAAAGGAACAAGAACCTATCTACTTCATAAGCAAAGTCTTGCAAGAAGCGGAAACTCGCTACTCACGTCTAGAAAAATTAGCTTTCGCACTCCTCACGGCTTCCCGGTGCCTACGATAATACTTCCAGGCCCACCCCGTGACGGTCCGAACCGACCAGGCAGTCAAACAAGTACTACAAAAACCCGACCTAGCGGGAAGAATGCTAGCGTGGTCTATCGAACTATCTCAATTCCAAATCAAGTTCAAACCCCGGTACGCAATCAAAGCACAGGCCATGGCTGACTTTATTGCCGAGATGACCCCAGGAAACTCCACCCCCGAATCGTGGAAACTACATGTTGACGGCTCATCGAACGTCACCTCTGGAGGTGCCGGAGTCATTCTCGAAAGTCAAAATGGAGTCGTAATCGAATAATCAGTACGATACAAATTTCCAGTATCGAACAACCAAGCAGAATACGAGGCCCTCTTGGCAGGCCTAGCCCTAGCCCGGGAAGTCAGAGCAAAGGTCCTAGAGGTAAACACCGATTCACAGGTAGTCAGTTCCCAAATTAACGGAGACTACCAGACACGAGATCCCTTACTCCAACAATACCTCGCCAAGGTAAATAAACTGAAAAACGGATTCGAGCACGTTACCATACAACACGTTCCTAGGGAACGAAACGCCAGGGCCGACCTACTCTCCAAACTAGCCAGTACCAAACCAGGACACGGTAACAAATCGCTAATCCAGGAAGTTGTTGAGTCGCCCTCCGTGTCAACGACAACCAACGCTCATCTGACATTCTCGAACCAGGGATCTTGGACCTACCCTATCCTACGGTACCTCCTCGACGGAACACTGCCGTCGGACCCCAAAGAGGGAAAACAGATAAAAAGGGAAGCCGCCAACTATACCGTTGTCGCAGGACAACTATACAAACGTGGATTCTCGCAACCCCTGCTCAAATGCATTGAACCCGGGGACACGGAGTACATACTCCGTGAAATCCACGAGGGTTGCTGCAGGCACCACGTCGGAGGTAAAACATTAGCCCAAAAAATCATCAAGGCAGGTTACTTCTGGCCCACGGTTATCCGGGATTCCATACAAATAGTCAAAAATAGCGACAAATGCCAAAGGCACGCCAATATCCACCAAACCGCCCCTCACCAGCTCAGCATCATATCGGCAGAACGGCCATTCGGCACTTGGGGGATCGACCTCGTCGGGCCCTTCCCTACAGCGCCCGGTCAACTCAGGTATCTCATCGTCGCCATAGACTACTACACCAAATGGATCGAAGCCGAACCCCTGGCCTCCATAACGGCAACCCAATGCCGAAAATTCCTCTGGCGACAGATCATCACCCGATTCGGGATCCCCGAGATCGTTATCTCGGACAACGGAACCCAATTTGCTGACAAAAAGTTCAGAGAATTTTTAGCAGGGCTACGCATATCTCACCATTTTAGCTCGGTAGAACACCACCAAACAAACGAACATGTGGAATCCGCGAACAAAATAATCTTCAAAGGACTCAAGAAGCGACTCGACGAAGCCAAAGGACTATGGGCCGACGAACTCGAATCGATCCTATGGTCATACCGAACCACACCTCAAACGACCACGGGAGAAACACCTTTCCGATTAACATACGGTGTAGAGGCGGTCATCCCGGTAGAGATCGGAGACCCAAGCCCCAGAAAAACGGTCGTGGGTAACGATGAGGAAGCAGAACGAGACCTCATTGACGAAGAAAGAAGCATAGCTCATATCAAAGAGCTAGCCCTGAAGCAAAGAATCAGCTTAAGGTACAACTACGGCGTCGTCCGACGAGAATTTGCAACCGACGGCCTCGTCCTACGATGAAACGACATCGGTCCCCCAACCCCAGGAGAAGGGAAACTCACTCCCAACTGGGAAGGACCATACAGAATCAAGGCGGTAATCGGAAAGGGAGCATATAAACTCGAACGACTTAACGGCAATGAAGTCCCAAGAACATGGAACGCCGCCAACTTACGGCGATACTACACTTAGGCCGACCTAACTAGGTCACCCCTTCTCTCTTTATTGCTTGATGAGCGGATAATTTATACGCTTTTTGGCATTGTTTTTAGTATGTTTTTAGTAGAATCTAGTTACTTTTAGGGATGTTTTCATTAGTTCTTATGTTAACTTCATATTTCAGGACTTCACTATGAGTTTTTGTATTTTTCTATGATTTCAGGTATTTTCTGGCTGAAATTGAGGGACTTGAGCAAAAATCAGATTCAGAGGTTGAAGAAGGACTGCTGATGCTGTTGGATTCTGACCTCCCTGCACTCAAAGTAGATTTTCTGGAGCTACAGAATTCAAAATGGCGCGCTTCCAATTGCGTTGGAAAGTAGACATCCAGGGCTTTCCAGCAATATATAATAGTCCATACTTTAGCCGAGTTTAGACGATGTAAAAGGGCGTTGAACGCCAGTTCTACGCTGCTGTCTGGAGTTAAATGCCAGAAACACGTCACAAACCAGAGTTGAACGCCAGAAATACGTTACAACATGGCGTTCAACTCCAGAAAGAGCCCTTACATAAAGCCAGCCATGGAAAGGAGTAAGATTGATTGGATGAAGACAGCAGGCAAGCAGAAGTTCAGAGGAACGAACGCATCTCCATACACTTATCTGAAATTCTCACCAATGATATACATAAGCATTTCTATCTTTATTTTCTGTCTATTTATTATTAATATTCGAAAACTCCATAACTATTTGATATCCGCCTGACTGAGATTTACACGGTGACCATAGCTTGCTTCAAGCCGACAATCTCCGTGGGATCGACCCTTACTCACGTAAGGTTTATTACTTGGACGACTCAGTGCACTTGCTGGTTAGTTGTATCGAAGTTGTGAATGAAAAACGATTTATTAAGACGTGCGTACCGAGTTTCTGGCGTCGTTGCCTGAGATCACAATTTCGTGCACCAAGTTTTTGGCGCCGTTGCCGGGGATTGTTCGAGTTTGGACAACTGACGGTTCATCTTGTTGCTCAGATTAGGTAATTTTCTTTTTGTTTTATTTTCAAAAATTTTTCAAATATCTTTCAAAAATATATTTTTCTTCAGAATTTTTAAGAATGAATTCTAGTGTTTCATGAAGCATGTTGAAGCCTGGCTGGCTGTAAAGCCATGTCTAATTCTTCTGGGTAGGGAATGTCAGGCGTGTCATGTCTGAGTTACATACTAAAGCTTGGCTGGCTATTAAGCCATGCCTGACCCTTTGATTGGAGCTTTAGACTAAAGAGCATAAGATTCCTGGAATTCATATTAAAAATTTTGGAATCCTTATTTTTCTTTTTCAAAATGATTTTCGAAAAAATTAAAAGAAAATACAAAAAAATCATAAAATCAAAAAAATCAAAAATATTTTGTGTTTCTTATTTGAGTCTTGAGTCAAATTTCAAGTTTGGTGTCAATTGCATCTTTTCTAAAAATTCTTTGCATTTTTCGAAAAATTAATACATTCATAGTGTTCTTCATGATCTTCAAGTTGTTCTTGGTAAGTCTTCTTGTTTGATCTTGATGTTTTCATGTTTTGTGTCTTTTCTTGTTTTTCATATGCATTCTTGCATTCATAGTATCTATACATGTACAATTTTTAAGTTTGGTGTCTTGCATGTTTTCTTTGCATTAAAAATTTTTCAAAAATAAGTTCTTGATGTTCATCTTGACATTCATAGTGTTCTTGATGTTCATCTTGACATTCATAGCATTCTTGCATGCATTCATTGTTTTGATCCAAAATTTTCATGCATTGAGTCTTTTTCATGTTTTTCCCTCTCATCATTAAAAATTCAAAAATCAAAAAAATATCTTTCCTTTTTTTTTCTCTCTTAAATTTTCGAAAATTAGATTTGACTCTTTCAAAAATTTTTAAAATCTAGTTGTTTCTTATGAGTCAAATCAAATTTTCAATTTAAAAATCTTATCTTTTTCAAAATCTTTTTCAAAAATCAAATCTTTTTCATTTTTCTTAGTTATTTTCGAAAATTTTAAAAATATTTTTCAAAAATCTTTTTCTTATCTTTATCTCCTAATTTTTGAAAATAACATCATCAATTAATGTTTTGATTCAAAAATTTCAAGTTTGTTACTTGCTTGTTAAGAAAGATTCAAACTTTGAGTTCTAGAATCATATCTTGTGATTTCTTGTGAATCAAGTCATTAATTGTAATTTTAAAAATCAAATCTTTTTCAAAACTAATTTCAATCATATCTTTTCAAAAATATCTCTTTATCTTATCTTTTTCAAAATTTGATTTTAAAATATCCTTTTTAACTTCTTATCCTCTTATCTCTTCAAAATTGATTTTCAAATTTGTTTCAACTAACTAACTAACTTTTTGTTTGTTTCTTATCTTTTTCAAAACTACCTAACTAACTCCCTCTCTCTCTCATTTTCAAAAATATCTTCCCTCTTTTTCAAAATTTCTTTTTAATTAACTAATTATTTTAACTTTTGATTTTAAAATTTCAAAAAAATTACTAACCTTTTTCAAAAACTATTTTCGAAAACCACTAACTCTTTTTCAAAAATTATTTTCGAGAATTCACTTCCCCCTCTCATCTTCTTCTATTTGTTTATTTATTTACTAACATCTCTTCCTCACTCACCAAAAATCCGAACCCCCTCTCTCTCTCTGTCTCACCCAAATTTGAACCCCCTCTTCCATCTGTGTTCGAACTTTTTCTTCCTCTTTTCTTCTACTCACACAGGGACATCTATACTGTGGTAAAAAGGACCCCTATTATTATTATTTTTCTGTCCCTCTTTTTCATATGAGCAGGAGCAAGGACAAGAACATTCTTGTAGAAGCAGATTCAGAACCTGAAAGGACTCTGAAGAGGAAACTAAGAGAAGCTAAATTACAACAATCCAGCAAGCATCTTTCAGAAATTTTCGAACAAGAAGAGGAGATGGCAGCCGAAAATAATAATAATGCAAGGAGAATGCTTGGTGACTTTACTGCACCTAATTCCAATTTACATGGAAGAAGCATCTCCATTCCTGCCATTGGAGCAAACAATTTTGAGCTGAAACCTCAGCTAGTTTCTCTGATGCAGCAAAACTGCAAGTTTCATGGACTTCCATCTGAAGATCCCTTTCAGTTCTTAACTGAATTCTTGCAGATCTGTGATACTGTTAAGACTAATGGAGTAGATCCTGAAGTCTACAGGCTCATGCTTTTCCCTTTTGCTGTAAGAGATAGAGCTAGAGTATGGTTAGACTCTCAACCTAAGGATAGCCTGAACTCTTGGGATAAGCTAGTCAAAGCTTTCTTAGCCAAGTTCTTTCCTCCTCAAAAGCTGAGTAAGCTTAGAGTGGATGTTCAAACCTTCAGACAGAAAGAAGGTGAATCCCTCTATGAAGCTTGGGAGAGATACAAAGAACTAACCAAAAAGTGTCCTTCTGACATGCTTTCAGAATGGAGCATCCTGGATATATTCTATGATGGTCTGTCTGAATTAGCTAAGATGTCATTGGATACTTCTGCAGGTGGATCCATTCACCTAAAGAAAACACCTGCAGAAGCTCAAGAACTCATTGACATGGTTGCTAATAACCAGTCCATGTACACTTCTGAAAGGAATCCTATGAATAATGGGACGCCTATGAAGAAGGGAGTTCTTGAAATTGATACTCTGAATGCCATACTGGCTCAGAATAAAATATTGACTCAGCAAGTCAATATGATTTCTCAGAGTCTGAATGGAATGCAAGCTGCATCCAACAGTACTCAAGAGGCATCTTCTGAAGAAGAAGCTTATGATCCTGAGAACCCTGCAATAGCAGAGGTAAATTACATGGGTGAACC
>NC_029793.2:49090587-49093105 GCF_000816755.2 Arachis ipaensis | reverse complement strand
AATCCAAAAGGAGAGTGCAAGGCCATTGAATTAATCACCATGGCCGAACCTATAAGGGAGGGAGAGAACGTGAATCCCAAGGAGGAAGACCTCCTGGGACGTCCAGTGATCAATAAGGAATTTCCATCTGAGGAACCAAAGGAATCTGAGACTCATCTAGAGACCATAGAGATTCCATTGAACCTCATTATGCCATTCATGAGCTCTGATGAGTATTCCTCTTCTGAAGAGAATGAGGATGTTACTAAAGAGCAACCTGCCAAGTTTCTTGGTGCAATCATGAAGCTGAATGCCAAATTATTTGGTATTGAGACTTGGGAAGATGAACCTCCCTTGTTCACCAATGAACTAAGTGATCTGGATCAACTGAGATTGCCTCAGAAGAAATAGGATCCTGGAAAGTTCGTAATACCTTGTACCATAGGCAACATGATCTTTGAAAAGGCTCTGTGTGACCTTGGTTCAGGGATAAACCTCATGCCCCTCTCTATAATAGAGAAACTGGGAATCTATGGGATGCAAGCTGCTAAAATCTCATTAGAGATGGCAGACAATTCAAGAAAACAGGCTTATGGATAAGTAGAGGACGTGTTAGTAAAGGTTGAAGGCCTTTACATCCCTGCTGATTTCATAGTCCTGGATACTGAGAAGAATGATGATGAATCCATCATCCTTGGAAGACCTTTCCTAGCCACAGCAAGAGTTGTGATTGATGTTGACAGAGGTGAATTAGTCCTTCAATTGAATGAGGACTCCCTTGTGTTTAAAACTCGAGGTCATCCTTCTGTAAACATGGAGAGGAAGCATAAAAAGCTTCTCTCACTGCAGAGTCAACCAGAGCCCCCACAATCAAACTTTAAGTTTGGTGTTGGGAGGCCACAACCAAACTCTAAGTTTAGTGTTGAACTCCCATATCCAAACTCTAAGTTTGGTGTTGGAGAGTCTCAACAATGCTCTGAACATCTGTGAGGCTCCATGAGAGCCCACTGTCAAGCTATTGACATTAAAGAAGCGCTTGTTGGGAGGCAACCCAATTTTTATTTATCTAATTCTATTTGTCTTGTTCTTTCATGTTTTATTAGGTTCATGATCATGTGGAGTCACAAAATAAATATAAAAATTGAAAACGGAATCAAAAACAGCAGAAGAAAAATCACACCATGGAGGAAGACCTTACTGGAGTTTAAACGCCAGTAAGAAGCATCTGGCTGGCGTTCAACGCCAGAACAGAGCATGGTTCTGGCGCTGAACGCACAGAACAAGCATGGTTCTGGCGTTCAATGCCAGAAATGGGCAACAAATGGGCGTTTAACGCCCAGAACAAGCACCAATCTGGCGTTGAACGCCCAGAGTTGTGTGCAAGGGCATTTTGCATGCCCAATTTGGTGCAAGATTGTAAATCCTTGAACACCTCAGGATCTGTGGACCCCACAAGATCACCTCAGGATCTGTGGACCCCACAGGATCCCCACCTACCTTCACTCACCTCTTCTCACCCCTCTTTCACATAATCCCATAAACACTTTTCCCCAAAACTCTTCACCAATCACCTTAATCTCTCTTCCCTATCACCAATTCACCATTCACATCCATCCACTCTTCCCCATAAACCTACCTCATAAACTCCACCTACCTTCAAAATTCAAAATCAATTTCCTTCTTTACTGCTAATTGAATTTCATTTCCGGTTAATTGTTCTTCAGCTATTATCTTTGCAATTTACAATTTCCTTGCAATTGTTCTTGTTGGATCTAGGAAGGCATTGAGATCTAGACTTGGTTTTCTAGTCTCTGGGTCATGAGATCTGAATTTCCCATTTCACTTCTCTGTTTACTGCTTTCTATGTTCATTTACTCTTCTGCTTCATATCCGGTTCAATCCCAATTCCCTTTCCCTCTTCTGTTTGATGCAATTTAATTTTTTCTTGTTTAATTTCTGCAAATCCACATCCCAATCCCCTTTACCTTTCAAGCAATTTACATTCCTTGCACTTTAAGATTCCGCAATTTACATTTCTTGTACTTTAAGTTTCTGCCATTTAATTTCTTGTTCTTTAAGTTTCAGCAATTTATTTCTTGTTCTCTTTACTTCAATGCAATTTAATTCTGCAAGTCACAAAACCATCAACCAAATCTTGATTCGCTTGACTAAATCAACCACTAAAATAAAATTGCTCAATCCTTCAATCCCTGTGGGATCGACCTCACTCCCGTGAGTTTTTATTACTTGATACGACCTGGTACACTTGCCGGTTAGATTTGTGTGTTTTGGGAGAAATTTATTTTTCCTCCAAAAATATCTCATCAAGTTTTTGGCGCCGTTGCCGGGGATTGATTAGATTGACAATGATTAAGTGAGGTGTTAATCTAGATCAAGCACTTTTTCTTTAATTTTGATTAACCCACTAACTGTTTGATTTTTTGCTTAAACTAACTAACACTTCAATCTGGCAGTAAATTGAAGTGTCACTAGTTTTGTGCATTTCTCATGTTCTGCTTGTATGTCAGGTACAAGAAGA
>NC_029793.2:49090244-49090506 GCF_000816755.2 Arachis ipaensis | reverse complement strand
GAAGACAACACAACCCACCCCAGAGGAGAGTTTTGGCTTCCTACACCTTTGCAAATCCTAGACATTGTGGGAGCAGCATCTTGGCTCCAAGCTCCAAAGCTAACAATTTTGAACTCAAGCCACAACTCATCACTTTGGTTCAAAACAATTGCTCTTTTGGTGGAGGACCACTTGAGGACCCACACCAACATTTATCCACTTTCTTGAGGATATGCAACACTGTCAAAACTAATGGAGTGCCCCCTGACAGTTACAAACTGAT
>NC_029793.2:49088054-49089237 GCF_000816755.2 Arachis ipaensis | reverse complement strand
CTGAATATGATTTTCATAGTTTGAAAAACAAGCGAGAGGAGTGGTTTTCGTTTATTTCTCTCTCAAGTTTGCCAACTGTTTGATACTTTGTATCAACTGATCCTTCAATCATATCCTGGCCTGAATATGCTTTATCTTCACTTGAATCGGTTGTAACTGTGCAGATCATGGAAGGGAACTCAACAAATTCGAGCAAGCATGAGAGTAATACCCCCACCATGGACGATAATGTAACCCATGGTTCGAAGCAACTATCCACAGCCATGAATGATGTTGCCCAATGGTTTGAAGCTTTTCCACAAGGAAGCATTATCGGATGGGAAGAACTGATGAATGGACTCCTAGTCAAATTTAACCCATCACAAAGAATTGTTAAGCAAGAGGCAGAAGTGCATCCATTAGAGAAAGAAATTGAAGGTGCTCGTGCAGTAATAAGCCAAAACAAGCAGATGCATCAGCAGACTCTACAACAATTAGATATGATGGCTAAAAAAATCATTGAGTTGAGACATGCTGTAGTACATACATACAACCTGACTCAAAGCTCATATGGGTGTAATCAAGCTGAACAAAGCTTTGGGGCCATTAACCATGAGCAACAAAGCTATGAGCAACTACAAGCTCCAAGCAATCACTCTAACATGCTCCAACACAGGCCTCAGAATAATGTGTACAATCCACCTTGGAGAACTCATTCTAACGGGAGGGGGGTTGAGAACCAAAACCAAAGACCAAGGGACTTCAACGGCAACAATCCCAACTTCAAAAATCAACTTAAAACACACCCCCACAACAACAATCACACACACTTCCAACCCCGTCCTACCTCACCATTCACTCAAAATGACCTTCATCAACCACCACAACTGCCACAACCACTTCCAACCTTTCAAAGAATCTATATTCTAGAAATGCTGATGGAGAGATCCATAAGAATTCAAGAAATGATGGCAATAGAGCGGGAAGAAATAAAGAAGCATCAAGAGATGATAAGCAAGAACCAGGAGGCTTCACTCAGAAGACTTGAAAGGCAGATGGAACAACTAGTTCAAAACCTTGCTGAATTGGGTGAGAAAAAGGGGACTCTGAACCCAAAGAGCCATGAAAAGGATGCTGGATTAAAAGAGAAGGGAGTCATGGAGGAAAACAAGAAGGCTATGGAAAGAGAAACAGAGGGAAGGAA
>NC_029793.2:49085296-49087894 GCF_000816755.2 Arachis ipaensis | reverse complement strand
CACCTCAGGATCTGTGGACCCCACAGGATCCCCACATACCTCCACTCACCTTCCCTCCTCATAATCCTATATCACCCTCTCTCTCTCTCCATTCATAGTCATCCCTTATGTTTTCCATTCACCACTCACATCCATACATCCCATTGATGACAAGTCATCCTAGTCTATTTTAGCTAGTCTTTTTCTTTTGTTTTCATTAGGATTATGCACTTTCTTGAGCTACAAGCAAGCTATTTGGGTAGATTTTCATGTTTCCCTTGATTGAACCAACCATATATGAATTCATGCCATTTCATGAGGTTTTATGCTATATTTGTTGCATATTATGAAAGATTGAATATCTCATGATTTTGAGCATAGCTTTGATTAGTTTGGTTGATTAATGATAGGTGAAGAAAGCTTGGAGAAAGGTTGAAGCAAAGAGGAATGGCTAGAAGTGAAGAGAGGACAATGGAATAAGTGAAATTGAACCAGGAAGCATGAAGTTAGTCCCAATGTTAGCCCCCTAACTTGGAGGCTAACGTTGGAACTTGAATTTTCCTCCCTGGCCATCCCACGTTTGCGCCAACGTTAGCCCCCTAACTTGGAGGCTAACGTTGGCACATGAATTACAAAGGGAGAAGGGCCAACGTTAGCCCCAACGTTAGCCCCCTAACTTGGAGGCTAACGTTGGCACATGAATTACATAAGGGAGAGAGGCCAACGTTTGCGCCAACGTTAGCCCCCTAACTTGGAGGCTAACGTTGGCGCTACTAGCACTAAGCAAGGCCAACGTTAGGGTCAAAGTTAGACCCCTAACGTTGGCACCAACGTCCATACCAGAAGAATTTTGCTTGCTGCTATGAAAAGTTGGAGCCAAAGTTAGACCTCTAACTTTGGCTCAAACTTTTGGTCCAACTTTGGCTAACCTCAAAACCGGTTCAATTGATTCACTTTGGTTCTTCTTCAAACTTCAAGAGCAATCAACCAAGGCCTCTTTCAACCCAATTCCACCAAGAGCAAAGGCCCAACTCAAGGCTTGAAGATCATTTTTGAAAGTGTATAAATAGAATAGAAATCTAGCATGCTCCAGAACAGACCTTAGAATGATGTGTACAATCCACCTTGGAGGACTCATTCTAATGGGAGGGGGGTTGAGAACCAAAATCAAAGACCAAGGGACTTCAACTGCAATAACCCCAACTTCAAAAATCAACTTAAAACACACCCCCACAACAACAATCATACACAACTTCAACCCCGTCCTACCTCACCATTCGCTCAAAATGACATTCATCAACCACCACAACTGCCACAACCACTTCCAACCTTTCAAAGGATCTATATTCTAGAAATGCTGATGGAGAGGTCCATAAGAATTCAAGAAATGATGGCAATAGAGTGGGAAGAAATAAAGAAGCATCAAGAGATGATAAGCAAGAACCAGGAGGCTTCACTCAGAAGACTTGAAAGGCAGGTGGAACAATTAGTGCAAAACCTTGCTGAATTGGGTGAAAAAAAGGGGACTCTGAACCCAAAGAGCCATGAAAAGGATGCTGTGTTAAAAGAGAAGGGAGTCATGGAGGAAAATAAGAAGGCTATGGAAAGAGAAACAGAGGGAAGGAAGCCCATAACAAGAGGAGGAAACCTAAGGCAACAGAAGCCTCAACTTCCATGAGCATAGAGTGAAGGATGTCAAGCTAGTGACAATAAAAGAGCGCTTGTTGGGAGGCAACCCAACCTGAGGTAGTTATCTTTTCATATCTATTTCAATAAAAAGGTTAATTAGTTTTATCTATATTGCAAGAAGCTAAGTTTGGTGTTGCACACCAAAACAATCTAAGGGAGAATGAAGGATTCTAAGTTTGGTGTTCCACCAAAATCCCATCATAAAACACATTCTCACTTTCTGCATAATGCTGGCTTCAAGCATGTTGGATGAACTAGTTAACTATTCTGCTGTTTCCTAGCTTTTAGTTTTATTGCTTTTGAAAAAGAAGAAAAAAAAAATTATCACACATGGTTAACCATTGGCAAGGTACTAAGTTTGGTGTTCCCACACCAAAGTAAGTCCAAAAAGCCCGCAAATAAATCATGAAAAATTAACCATTGTATCCAAGTGCTTGGGGAACAAGCAACTTTCAATATCATTGCAGAATGTCATACAAGCTGTTGGAGATTTGAACATCATCAAAAAGGAGAAAGATGAACATGAAGGTCAGCAACAATGATGATGAGAAGAAGGAAAGCAAGTAAACTTCAACAGGTTGTATTGTTAAGTCATTGTTTTGCATCAAATATTGCTGTAATTGAAAGTTGGATTGTATCCTTATCTGCCCTGCTTGTCTGCATAGCATAGTCTTTCTTTATAATTCAATAAGCAAGAGGGTTGATCATTCACAACATTCTCATCTTCAAAACTTGTTTGCACTCAATTTTCAAGAAATGCATCACATGAAAGTTCTTTGAAAAGAAGGATTGAGGAATTAAACAATTTTGAGGCAAGCAAAAGATTAGGAGAAGTGGTGGTTCTAGTTGTATGACTATGTATTGAGGTTGCATGCTTGTGAAAACTTGCATGGGAGCTCATAGGCAGGACATGAAGTTCAAAGAAGTATT
>NC_029793.2:49081338-49083117 GCF_000816755.2 Arachis ipaensis | reverse complement strand
GGCCATCCCACGTTTGCGCCAACGTTAGCCCCCTAACTTGGAGGCTAACGTTGGCACATGAATTACAAAGGGAGAAGGGCTAACGTTAGCCCCAACGTTGGCACATGAATTACATAAGGGAGAGAGGCCAACGTTTGCGCCAACGTTAGCCCCCTAACTTGGAGGCTAACGTTGGCGCCACTAGCACTAAGAAAGGCCAACGTTAGGGTCAAAGTTAGACCCCTAACGTTGGCACCAACGTCCATACCAGAAGAATTTTGCTTGCTGCTATGAAAAGTTGGAGCCAAAGTTAGACCTCTAACTTTGGCTCAAACTTTTAGTCCAACTTTGGCTAACCTCAAAACCGGTTCAATTGATTCACTTTGGTTCTTCTTCAAACTTCAAGAGCAATCAACCAAGGCCTCTTTCAACCCAATTCCACCAAGAGCAAAGGCCCAACTCAAGGCTTGAAGATCATTTGATTCGCTTGACTAAATCAACCACTAAACTAAAATTGCTCAATCCTTCAATCCCTGTGGGATCGACCTCACTCCCGTGAGTTTTTATTACTTGATACGACCCGGTACACTTGCCGGTTAGTTTTGGGTGTTTTGGGAGAGATTTATATTTCCTCCAAAAATATCTCATCACCCTCCCTTCCCTATATATAGCCCTCCATTCTTCCTCATTTTCACACAACACAACCCTCTCTTCTCTTCTTGGCCGAATACACCACTCCCTCTTCTCCTCCATATTTTCTTCTTCTTTTTCATCTATTCTTTCTTTTCTTGCTCGAGGGCGAGCAAAATTCTAAGTTTGGTGTGGTAAAAGCATAAGCTTTTTGTCTTTCCATTACCATTGATGGCACCTAAGACCGGAGAATCCTCTAGAAAAGGGAAAGGGAAGACAAATGCTTCCACCTCTGAGCCATGGGAGAGGGAAAGATTCATCTCACAAGCCCATCACTAAGAAAAGGATGGAGCAAACAAGAGAGCACATTCATGGATCTCAACAGTCACATGAAGAAGCTCATCATCAAGAAACCCCTGAGATACCTTAAGGGATGTACTTTCCTCCACAGAATTTTTGGGAGCAAATCAACACCTCCCTAGGAGAATTAAGTTCCAACATGGGACAACTAAGGGTGGAACATCAAGAGCACTCCATCATCCTTCATGAAATAAGAGAAGATCAAAAAGCAATGAGGGAGGAGCAACAAAGACAAGGAAGAGACATAGAAGAGCTCAAGGACATCATTGGTAACCACTTCCGTTCTACCTTAGATTGCATGAGTATCTCTTAGATCTCTTAATCAGAATCTTCGTGGTGTAAGCTAGATTGATGGCGGCATTCATGAGAATCCGGAAAGTCTAAACCTTGTCTGTGATATTCCGAGTAGGATTCAGGGATTGAATGACTGTGACGAGCTTCAAACTCGCGAGTGCTGGGCGTAGTGACAGACGCAAAAGGAGGGTGAATCCTATTCCAGTATGATCGAGAACCTCAGATGATTAGCCGTGCTGTGACAGAGCATTTGGACCATTTTTACAAGAGAATGGGATGTAGCCATTGACAACGGTGATGCCCTTACATAAAGCCAGCCATGGAAAGGAGTAAGATTGATTGGATGAAGATAGCAGGAAAGCAGAAGTTCAGAGGAACGAACGCATCTCCATACACTTATCTGAAATTCTCACCAATGATATACATAAGTATTTCTATCCTTATTTTATGTTTACTTATTATTTAATTTCGAAAAATCCATAACCTTTTGATATCCGCCTGACTGAGATTTACAAG
>NC_029793.2:49074238-49081313 GCF_000816755.2 Arachis ipaensis | reverse complement strand
CCGCCCTTTCTCATGGGCCTTAACTATGAATTCGCTTTTATGTTTAAATTCTCAGCATCTTTACCCTTCTACCCATTCCTTCTCTGTATTCGTTATCACGTGTTTTAACACTAGAGTCCGTTGCCGTGGTCTTTGAACCATGGGTACAGAATTATTTAGCAAAAAGTAAGTGTTGAAGCTATGTTGATTGGTCGTTCACGTGACCCAGCAGGTTCATTATTTGGAATGCAAGACGGAGGGTTTTAACGAGGCTCAACCTTCAATAAAATTCCATTAAAAGCTATTTCTATCTTTCTAAATGTCCCAAATACGGAACAAAGACACGGCCACGACTGGGGGACCGATCACTCCCCAAGCCCAACACATGGATATCCACGATAAACCCGACCAAACGGCAGTCCGAGGGAACAAACAAAACACAAATGGAATAGCTTAAAACGAAATATACCAAAAAGGCTCGAACGGCCAAAAAATACCATAAAACAGAGTATACAAAGGAGGCCCGAACGGCCGAAAAATGTCATTAAACGATGTCCGAAGTAACAATTACACGGCCCATGGCCATCCAAAACATTCAAAAAACAGTTCCAAATATTCAAATAACAAAGATAGAAAGCTACTCGAGGTCGACAATATGGCCATCACGAATAGTCTTGAAAGCTCCCATCGCGGACACATCCACACCCGGAGCCAGCACTAAAGCCTGAGCCCTCATTGTCTCCTCAGTAGCCGCGATCGCGCCCTTAGCATCAGCCAGCAACTCCGTCTTCTCCCTCTTCAAGGCAGCAACCTCGGCCTTCAGAGCTTCCGACTCAGCGAGAAGCACGGCAGCTTGAGAACCCGCATCAGAAGCCCGCTGCCGCTCCTAAGCCAATTGGGAAAGAAGTGAAGTCTCAACATCGGAAAGTCGAAGAATTTCCGCCCCGGCTTCCTCAGAAGACTTCACTGCCTTCTCCCTCGCAACCTTGGCAGCCTCAAGCTTCTCCTTCAGCTTAACCATCTCAGCCTGAGAATGGCGGAGTTTCTTATCCAACAAACCAACTTAAGCCATCACGGGCTCAGCCTTCCGAACAACGACGACAGACCGAAGGAGGGCACGATACACCGACTTGGCCTAGAACGAAACATTGCAGCCATCAAAAAACGGCTCTGTACTAGGCATCAAGTGTTGATCAATAAACCCCGGGGCATCGAAACGACGGTCGATCACACTAGGCACCAGACCCTCTTCCTCGAAAGTCTCGCTGCTCGGATCCTCATGCCTTTTTCTCTTCCGAGAAGCCTCAGCAGCCTTCACCACGACGACTTCAGGCGAATTCGCAGAACCAGGAGAAACCTGAGCGTCGGCCCGCACGCCCGAAGAAATCACCTCCTGAAAAACCGGCTGAGAATCCACGGCAGGATTGGAGACAGGGGTAGAAGGAGACGAAGACCCCTCCTCCCGACCCATCGCTGCCTTCAACCTTGCCAAAGAAGTCAGCCCACCAGCCATCTCAACTGAAAGAAACCAAAGAAAAATCAAGTTACAAAGTCGGGAAAACAAAACATAAAAAATCAAGAAAGGGACAAGGCACACACCGATATACGTCCGACAAGCCTCGGGATCCCCCATGACATCTCGAGGACTCAACGGACGCTCGCCAAACAAATGCCACAAAACGTTGGCAACGTCCTTATCCCCCTGAGACAAACCGTCATAGGTGAACTTAGTCAAAACCGACGGGCCAGCACGGAAGTTCCAATACATCGGAAACCGGCGTACGCCCTCTGGCGTCAGCCAAAACGGATGATGCCCCTGGACGGGGCGCACCTTAAAATACTCCCTTTTGAAACCGTGAAAGGAATCCTCAAACAACCTAAAAATTCGGCGATGAGGCTGAGCACGAAATGACATATATCCTTTCTTATGCTTCCCTTCCTTAGTCGGAAGAGTGCATAAGAAAAGAAAAAGGAAAACAGGAATAGAAGCCGGAAGATCGAGATACCGGCACACCAACTCGAAAGACCGCACGGCAGCCCAACTATTCAGGTGAAGCTGAGACGGCGCCACGGAACACCGACTCAGCAAATCCTGAACAAATGGCGAGAAAGGAAACCACACGCCGAGCCGAGTGAACATCGACTCGTAAACCCACATCCAGTCCGGAACAGTGGGCGAATGAAGGTTCAGATAACAGACGCGCTCGTCGGCGTCCGGGAGGACGAGCTCGTACCGCCCCTCCTCATCACCACCACCACAAATCGCCCCCTGATCACAGAGCCGTTGAAGATCGTCCTCCGTCGTCTGTGGTAGAACGCCCCACACATCGCTAGTCACCCAAGTATAGCGAGCGGGAACGCCCCTGGAAGGGGCTATCGGGGCACCCACACCCTCATTTCTCCGCCGGTGCATACCTAAAACAGGGAGGAGCACCACCATCAGCCTACTAACCTTATACAGAAGCAAGACAAAACCTACCGCCACTACCAACCCACACGGCGGTGCTCAGCCCCTCCAAAGACTCGAAAAACACCTCCCAAAACACAAAATACGGTCCAAAAATGAAAGCAGCAAAGGAAACAGGCAGAACAATGCCTGGCAAAAACAGAACAAACAGATACACCATAAAACAAAAACAAGAAAAAGCGAAAGAGACGAACCTGATAATGGAGAAAGTGAGCATGGAAAGAGCTTGAGAAAGTTGACAAAAACAGCACCGAGAGGAATCCACAGAAGGAAGAAGGAATTGTCCAAAAGAGAAAAACAAAAGAAAATGAAGAGGGAAGTGAAGTAATAGAGGGAAGAGAAAGCGGAAAGCCAAAAAACGGTTTCGAAAAGGGGGCAGAAAAGACGTAAATAACCCTGAACAATAAAATAACGCACGGGGGCAATAGAGGAAAAACGCCCAAAAAAAGTCCCCTCGCAATAAATGCCCCCTTGGAAAAAGAAACCAATAAAGTACGCCTCGAAAAACGCAACAGGTACGTTGGGTACAGAAGAGTCGCGTAAAACGGCCAAAGCAAAACCTCGCCACGACCCCAAGGAAGATCAGGCCGACACGACAAGCCGACCTAAACTCACGGTCAAAACCGCACCCTCTAACGACAAACCGACCTAACCCACGGTCGAAACCACACCTCCTAGCGACAAACCGACCTAACCCATGGTCGAAACCACACCTTCCAGCGACAGGCCGATCTCACTCGCCCTCCCGCTGCGGGGGCAACTGTTACGGATCCAGCCCACGGATCCGGACCCAGGATCGAACCCAATCCCGGTTTCCCAGGTCCAACCCGCCTCACTCCTCTAGAAGGCCCGAAACCGGCCCTCTAGAAACTCCCAATCGACTTTCGAATTTAAATGTCTCCCTTATCTTAGCCAAACAAGATAAGATAAGATAACTACCATCACCTATAAATAGAGGACCCAGGTCTCTTCAGGTACTCATTCATTCCTCACACTTTACACCTCTCAGATCCATTTTGACTTGAGCGTCGGAGTGTCTTTGCAGGTACCTCCCCCCATCGCTCCAGTCACGCGACCCGGTCTTCGCCTCAATCCGCAAGTTCCCGATCCATCCTTCAACCCGTACCAGAGACATCTTGTACAATTTTCAAATAAATACAATCTAGATCACCTTGTTTTATTTATTTAGGAACATGTTGTAAAGTATATTCATGCATGATTCGCAAGGGAATTAGTGCTTAATTTTGTTGTCATCTTTGAATTCAGCGGGCTTTTGCAAATATTTTAATAGGTTATTTAGTTTGGTACAAAAAATGCAATTATAATGCTATTACTTTTATTTATTATAATTACTTTATGGACTATCTATACTAGAATAGAAGTGGTGGAATCTCGTTGGTTGTAATTCATTATTAAGGATTGAAGTTGGGATTTTCTTTATTAACTGCACAAGAAGAATGGGTTTCATTTACTGGTGACTAGGCTTAGGTATGTGTTGTAGGCTAAGAAAAATTTGAGATAAGATGGGAAAAATGTTAGCCACAGATCTAAATAAGAAAAGTTAATACAATAAGAGATAGTATAATTATATTATTGCGTACCATTTCATTATTTTATTTATATATTTAGATAAAATTCACTTACTTTTATATTTATTATCCTAGGATTTAATGTAATTGTCTATGTGTGTAATAGGCATGATTAGTATTATATATCATCACGGAAGAATGCAACATTTTTTGCTTTGAAATGGCATTGTTTTGGATGCTAGAGACCTAGTTGTCTCGTTATCTTTTTAGGCTTGGTTTAGTAAAGTTTTTTGAAAAGGTGCTTGTATTTTTTAAAAGCACAAATTTTTTATTTTGTGTTTGGTAAATAAAAAAAAATATGTATTTAAGTAAAGGATTCGATGGTCCCAGAACATTTAGACCATTAAATGGTCCCATAACAAAACATATTTTTTAAGTTTTTTAATAACTATTAAATAGTTCTTATCTAATTTTATTTACAAATTAATCCTTTATATACTACTTAATTATAAAATTTATTTTTTATTTTATAATTTTTTATTTTATCATTCATCTATCATGTTTATTAATAATCAAAAACAAAAACAATAACAAATTAGATCTTCCATTAATCGTAATAATCTTTTTGGCAATCCTAATTGATTAAAATTTTATCCTTGATCTGTTACATCCGTATAGGGTTGTAAAATTGTGTTTCTTAGAAAATCAATCGATTGGATTCACAAAACAATCGATTGAATTTTAGGTTTCCCATAATTATTGGAATTGATACACAATTGATTAAATTTTGCAAGACATGTGGACTTTTTCTTATTCAATCGATTGTTCGTATAACCGAATCGATTGAACTCATGTCTAGCAATGTGAGTTTTCACAATTCAATCGATTGGTTGTGTTACCCGGTCGATTGACTTACGCTAGTAAAATGATATATCAAAATCTAATCGATTGGAATCATAATATAATCGATTGAAGTTTGTACGGATTAATGGTATTTTCAAATTCAATCGATTGGTATTATAATACAATCAATTGAAATGTGACGTCAATAAGGTTTTTTTCTGCATTCAATCGATTGGTATTATAATAAAATCGATTGAATTTTTATCTGCCCTATATATTATGCCAGATAACTATCCGTGTTCAGCTTTCCTCCTTTTTTTAAACATAACTCCATTTTTGCATAACCTCTCTTCTCTCTCTAAATCCAGAAAACTTCTCTCTTCATCTTCTCCAATCTCATCAACACCCACTCCAAACTATATACATATTATTAATCCTCATTCAAATCCCTACAAAACCCATCGAACCAATATCCCCAAAATAGCCAAAACTAAAAACACAAAGAGAGCTAGGGTTGAGGGTGAAAGTTCTGCATCTGCCAGACTAGTTGCTTCATCCCGTTACATGGCAAGGTGGATGTCGTCTCTGAAGGCTTTGAACAACTATGTGGAGAAGTTCAAGTCAAGGGCGATTGTTCCTCCCAGGTACATAACAGCCAATTTCATTCACAGTAGACATTATAATTTGTTCTGGAATACTTCGCAAACACAACGTTTGACTGATTTTGTATAAACTAAGGATGAATATTATCCTCACTTGGTTAGGGTTATTTATAGTACTTTAAATTATGTTGTTCCTGAAAGTGATGAAGAGAATGAGGAAGTAAGGTCGCTCATTGAGTTTGATTTAGGGTCACGACACTATAGAGTTACTTTGGAACAATTAGCTGAACAATGAAATTTAGTTTATCACGGGACAAAATTTACTGGAGGTATTGCAGCAGATGAGGAATGGGGTGAATATGAAATATTGATTGGTTTGCAGAGTCTACAGTATGAGAATTCACACATGCATGCTAGAGGTAATATAAGTTGCAGTAGTTTGGGTAATAAGCAGCGTATATTGATGTATTTGTTTTCATACGTGTTGATTCCGAGAAAACATAATCATGGGATCTTGTTTAACGAAGATATTCTAGTACTTTGGGCTATGGTGACCAGAAAGGAAATAAACTGGCCTTATTTTATGGTTCATCATATGTTTGAAATAAAGAGAGGAAAATCAAGGGTTGGCTGGTTTAGGATATGCTTGCCAATGGACCAAGATTTTCAAATGGCTTGGAATTGACTTGAGTGAAGAGAAAAGTATCATCTTGAGTAATGTAGCCAAGATTGATGACAACACTCTAAGACAGATGAAAAAAGACCCGGATGCCCAAGAACCTCAGATCCAAGGACAACCACAAGACCCTGAGGTGCAAGCACAACCCCAGGAATCCCCACCGCCACCGCCTCCTTTGCCAACAATGCAAGATTTGATGGATGAATTGCGAAATATAAGATTATACATGGAGGAACAATTTGCTGAGATGAGGCAGTGTCAAGACAGGCAAACTGAAGCTATCAATCATCAACGAGAAGCAATTGATCTTCTATACAGTAATCTAGGCATCACAAACCCAAGGGGCATCATCTCAAGGCCTGGACCATGAAGAAAATGTGTCGAAGAATGAAAAAATTTTATTTATTTGTCTTGAAATTGTTTCAGTTTTTCTTAAAATCAATTGATATGCAATCAATCGATTGAATTAGGAAACAAATCGATCGAAGTATGCTTGTAATCAGGAATTTGTATGCATTCAATCGATTGTTTTGTTAGTGAAATCGATTGAAGTATCATCAATTACTAATTCAATCGATTGTTTGGTTAGTGAAATCGATTGAAGTATCCTCAATTACTGATTCAATCGATTGTTTTGTTAATGCAATCGATTGAAGTAGGTTCAATAACTAATTCAATCGATTGTTTGGTTAGTGAAATCAATTGAAGTATCCTCAATTACTGATTCAATTGATTGTTTTGTTAATGCAATCGATTGAAGTATGTTCAATTACTGATTTAATCGATTATTTTGTTAATGAAATCGGTTAAAGTATCCTCAATTATTGTTTCAATCGATTGGTAAGTGCTTGAACACGTATAGTGCTATTCAACTAATTTGTTCCTATTTTTATTTAATTATTAGTGATCGGTCCAATATTATTATTATTATTATTATTATTATTATTATTATTTGACTATTTATCTATTTAAAAGT
>NC_029793.2:49070041-49073802 GCF_000816755.2 Arachis ipaensis | reverse complement strand
AGAAGCCGGAAGATCGAGATACCGGCACACCAACTCGAAAGACCGCACGGCAGCCCAACTATTCGGGTGAAGCTGAGACGGCGCCACGGAACACCGACTCAGCAAATCCTGAACAAATGGCGAGAAAGGAAACCGCACGCCGAGCCGAGTGAACATCGACTCGTAAACCCACATCCAGTCCGGAACAGTGGGCGAATGAAGGTTCAGATAACAGACGCGCTCGTCGGCGTCCGGGAGGACGAGCTCGTACCGCCCCTCCTCATCACCACCACCACAAATCGCCCCCTGATCACAGAGCCGTTGAAGATCGTCCTCCGTCGTCTGTGGTAGAACGCCCCACACATCGCTAGTCACCCAAGTATAGCGAGCGGGAACGCCCCTGGAAGGGGCTATCGGGGCACCCACACCCTCATTTCTCCGCCGGTGCATACCTAAAACAGGGAGGAGTACCACCATCAGCCTACTAACCCTATACAGAAGTAAGACAAAACCTACCGCCACTACCAACCCACACGGCGGTGCTCAGCCCCTCCAAAGACTCGAAAAACACCTCCCAAAACACAAAATACGGTCCAAAAATGAAAGCAGCAAAGGAAACAGGCAGAACAATGCCTGGCAAAAACAGAACAAACAGATACACCATAAAACAAAAACAAGAAAAAGCGAAAGAGACGAACCTGATAATGGAGAAAGTGAGCATGGAAAGAGCTTGAGAAAGTTGACAAAAACAGCACCGAGAGGAATCCACAGAAGGAAGAAGGAATTGTCCAAAAGAGAAAAACAAAAGAAAATGAAGAGGGAAGTGAAGTAATAGAGGGAAGAGAAAGCGGAAAGCCAAAAAACGGTTTCGAAAAGGGGGCAGAAAAGACGTAAATAACCCTGAACAATAAAATAACGCACGGGGGCAATAGAGGAAAAACGCCCAAAAAAAGTCCCCTCGCAATAAATGCCCCCTTGGAAAAAGAAACCAATAAAGTACGCCTCGAAAAACGCAACAGGTACGTTGGGTACAGAAGAGTCGCGTAAAACGGCCAAAGCAAAACCTCGCCACGACCCCAAGGAAGATCAGGCCGACACGACAAGCCGACCTAAACTCACGGTCAAAACCGCACCCTCTAACGACAAACCGACCTAACCCACGGTCGAAACCACACCTCCTAGCGACAAACCGACCTAACCCATGGTCGAAACCACACCTTCCAGCGACAGGCCGATCTCACTCGCCCTCCCGCTGCGGGGGCAACTGTTACGGATCCAGCCCACGGATCCGGACCCAGGATCGAACCCAATCCCGGTTTCCCAGGTCCAACCCGCCTCACTCCTCTAGAAGGCCCGAAACCGGCCCTCTAGAAACTCCCAATCGACTTTCGAATTTAAATGTCTCCCTTATCTTAGCCAAACAAGATAAGATAAGATAACTACCATCACCTATAAATAGAGGACCCAGGTCTCTTCAGGTACTCATTCATTCCTCACACTTTACACCTCTCAGATCCATTTTGACTTGAGCGTCGGAGTGTCTTTGCAGGTACCTCCCCCCATCGCTCCAGTCACGCGACCCGGTCTTCGCCTCAATCCGCAAGTTCCCGATCCATCCTTCAACCCGTACCAGAGACATCTTGTACAATTTTCAAATAAATACAATCTAGATCACCTTGTTTTATTTATTTAGGAACATGTTGTAAAGTATATTCATGCATGATTCGCAAGGGAATTAGTGCTTAATTTTGTTGTCATCTTTGAATTCAGCGGGCTTTTGCAAATATTTTAATAGGTTATTTAGTTTGGTACAAAAAATGCAATTATAATGCTATTACTTTTATTTATTATAATTACTTTATGGACTATCTATACTAGAATAGAAGTGGTGGAATCTCGTTGGTTGTAATTCATTATTAAGGATTGAAGTTGGGATTTTCTTTATTAACTGCACAAGAAGAATGGGTTTCATTTACTGGTGACTAGGCTTAGGTATGTGTTGTAGGCTAAGAAAAATTTGAGATAAGATGGGAAAAATGTTAGCCACAGATCTAAATAAGAAAAGTTAATACAATAAGAGATAGTATAATTATATTATTGCGTACCATTTCATTATTTTATTTATATATTTAGATAAAATTCACTTACTTTTATATTTATTATCCTAGGATTTAATGTAATTGTCTATGTGTGTAATAGGCATGATTAGTATTATATATCATCACGGAAGAATGCAACATTTTTTGCTTTGAAATGGCATTGTTTTGGATGCTAGAGACCTAGTTGTCTCGTTATCTTTTTAGGCTTGGTTTAGTAAAGTTTTTTGAAAAGGTGCTTGTATTTTTTAAAAGCACAAATTTTTTATTTTGTGTTTGGTAAATAAAAAAAAATATGTATTTAAGTAAAGGATTCGATGGTCCCAGAACATTTAGACCATTAAATGGTCCCATAACAAAACATATTTTTTAAGTTTTTTAATAACTATTAAATAGTTCTTATCTAATTTTATTTACAAATTAATCCTTTATATACTACTTAATTATAAAATTTATTTTTTATTTTATAATTTTTTATTTTATCATTCATCTATCATGTTTATTAATAATCAAAAACAAAAACAATAACAAATTAGATCTTCCATTAATCGTAATAATCTTTTTGGCAATCCTAATTGATTAAAATTTTATCCTTGATCTGTTACATCCGTATAGGGTTGTAAAATTGTGTTTCTTAGAAAATCAATCGATTGGATTCACAAAACAATCGATTGAATTTTAGGTTTCCCATAATTATTGGAATTGATACACAATTGATTAAATTTTGCAAGACATGTGGACTTTTTCTTATTCAATCGATTGTTCGTATAACCGAATCGATTGAACTCATGTCTAGCAATGTGAGTTTTCACAATTCAATCGATTGGTTGTGTTACCCGGTCGATTGACTTACGCTAGTAAAATGATATATCAAAATCTAATCGATTGGAATCATAATATAATCGATTGAAGTTTGTACGGATTAATGGTATTTTCAAATTCAATCGATTGGTATTATAATACAATCAATTGAAATGTGACGTCAATAAGGTTTTTTTCTGCATTCAATCGATTGGTATTATAATAAAATCGATTGAATTTTTATCTGCCCTATATATTATGCCAGATAACTATCCGTGTTCAGCTTTCCTCCTTTTTTTAAACATAACTCCATTTTTGCATAACCTCTCTTCTCTCTCTAAATCCAGAAAACTTCTCTCTTCATCTTCTCCAATCTCATCAACACCCATTTCGAACCACATACATATTATTAATCCTCTTCCAAATTCCTACAAAACCACAGAACCAATATCCCCAAAATGGCCAAAACTAAAAACGCAAAGAGAGCAAGGGTTGAGGTGAAAGTTCTTGTTCTACCCTGGGTCGAGCTAGGCGAGCCGCACTACAAGATTTTTGTTTATTTGTGGCAGTTTTTTTTCTTATTTGTGGAGGTTTATAACCCCCACCAAATGATTTGTGTGAGTTTTTAAAACCCCCAAAATTTGAGGTGCCACGAGGTCTTTTGTGGGAGTTTTTAGAAACCTCCACAATCTATTCAGTGGGGGTTTTGTGTGTGTTTAGTGGGGGTTTTATATTGGACTTTTGTGACAGTTTTAAATCACTTTTGTGGCACTTTAAAACCTCCACAAATTAATTTTTTAATTTAACAAAAATTAACTATTTTGTAAGATTTTCAAACCTCCACAAACCCTATAATTATTTATTTATTTTTAATTTCAAATATTC
>NC_029793.2:49056961-49070016 GCF_000816755.2 Arachis ipaensis | reverse complement strand
TATTTTTTAATATCAAAATTTAAAATTATAAATTAAAACAAAAAAAACTTTAATATATGTCATCTGTACTCATTTCATATATTTATTTAATCATTAATTTAATCAAAATCTCTAAAATAAGTCTTTGTTCAGCATGAATATCCCAGAATTTCATTCTATTATTAAATTATATTCAAAAGACAAGAAGAAAAATTTAGTTAAATATGACTAATAGAATAAGTATGAAAAGAGGTTCAGTTCAGTTCTTCGTTAATGGATATTCTGATCTAACTCCAAAGTCTATATTACATGAACTAAGCCATAGCAATTTTAGAAGAACTAAATTAGAGTTAGAATCATAGAAAAATGATAATTGATATTGAAATTATTAAGTAAATAACAACTATAGAGTAAACCATATTACTCCAATTAGCTATAACTGAACAAATCTAAAAATTGTTCTTGAGAAGAGAACATAGAAAAAAGAAAGAAAAATACTGAACCAAAACTTTTAGTACTTTTTTGGATCAATAACAACCAAGATAATCATTATAATCATCGTGAAAAAAAACTTTCATCTAGGAAAAACCTTCACCGAATTCACAAACTCTGCATTGGAAATCGTGGAATCCTCGAATTGGTTCGCATCATCTTGTTCGGCTGGGGCAAGGAGGTTAAGATCTATGAAACTCTCTCTTCCAAGCTTTGAGGAACTAGTGGTGGCAACCAAAGACAAGTACGACGAGGACCACCAATGCTGTTCCCTCCAACAAAGCAGAGGGAATTATAAGAGATAATCATTGGTTAATATTTATATGCATAAGAAAAATTGGTGAAGAGTGAATTGCAACAAATTTTCCATTTTAGCATTTTTCGAGTAACTAAATATTTTAATCATAGATAAGCCTAACAATATTTTTAATAAATTAAATAATATATCTCTGGATTAAATTTTGTTAATGACGAACAAACCCATTTCATATTCTAAATTAACTCACAATCTATAGTTATATGGCAAGTATTAGTATAAAGAGGGAAAACTTGTGAACAATTGAATGATTTTCAAGGAGTATCCAAAAGAAACTCTAATAATTAAGACAGCAAAAAAAATTATGCACTTTTCCATGAGTTCCCTGATATAATGTCCAGCATTACTAGTTGGCTTATTTACCGTCCATCATTTAGGATTCATGTTTCACAAAAAGTTAAATCTCATGTATGATATGCATATGGTTAACTTATCCTATTAATAGGCGACCAGGGTCAACGGATTGGAACATTGTTGGTAATATTATTTCTAGATCTATGTAAATAATGCATTTGGTGGAGCTCAAATGCTTGGGCAGCCCTTAATTTTTAGGTATAACTTCCCTCAAAATTTTATTTTAACATGTAAACTTGGCATGTTTCATTCTTCTCCCTACTGATTACACACAGAAGACATTAAAATCTTAAAGGTACCTTAGAGGGATGAGGCAAGAAAGTATCACCAGAAATTAAGCAAAACTCTGGTGTGGAACTTTTTCTCCTGTTTACATGCAAGTATCCAAAACAAATGATGATGAAACCTAGAAAAAATCACATCTATACTGGTTTCTACTTTCAGATAAGATGTCGAGCATTCACAATCGTTGTGTTTCATTAATTTACAAAACTGAAGGGAGAATATAGTTTACATACCTATAACTAGCTGTCTCAATATAATGTGTCTCTAGTACAGTAGGAAGTGAAGGGTTTTCATAACCATTTCTTCCCATACTTTCCACATCTACTTTGTTTACCAAATTCGGTGTTGCAACCAAGTCATGTAACTAACACAAAATAAACACAAATCTTATATTCATATTAGAACCAGTAGCACATTGACTTATAAAAAATAAACACAAATCTTATATTCATACTAGACAGCTAAATGCACTAAAAGAAATCAAATCCAAAGCAAATGTTAATTTAGCTTTTGAAAAGAAGATTATAAAGACTAACTGTGACTGATTTTTTCATTTACTTTATGACTCTTCCACAATATGGTGAGTTATTTCTTCATTAACAACAACTTTTTCAGATTCCAAAGATACTGGAATCAATTCACCAATATCAGAATCAACATCAACATTATCAGAATGAACACCTGCAGCAAGGCTGTTTGCTGCTTTATCTACATCCACAACATGGTGAGCCATTTCTTCATCATCAACAACTTGTTCAGGTTCTAAAGAAGTGGACACTGATATCACAATCATATTTTGAAAAAACAGGACCAAAATTGATATATTAAGCAAATAAACCACTATTAGTCTTCTTGAGACAGATACCAAAGAAGAAGGATATTGTGGTACCTACCGCATGAGCAATTCTTAATAGGACTTCATGTGAAGCTCTGCCAGTAAGAACTTTCTTCAAAGCATAAAAATGGTACAACAAGATGAATTCACCAAAGCATAAAAATGGTACAACAAGACTGAAATGCCAAATGAATATCCATAATTCTCACTATAATACAGGACTAAACAGTTAACAGAGAAAGCCAAAGAACAATACCATTCCAGAATGCACTGAAAATGAAACTCATGCTTGCAACTTGTCACCTACAGGAAGGGTGAAAGAAACCAGCATGATCAAAAGAGTCAAACAAAAGTCATCCAAAGAAATGAACACATGATAAAAAAAATTAGGGTCATACGGTGGAAGGATCACTGTCACAGAAGACTTCAAGACAGATGCTGCCAGAATTGTCACAAGCATCCTGAATTTAACCCTCCACAGAAGCAGCAACTGAAGTCAAATGCACCTCAGACTTACCGCTATCTTTAATTCCAGGAGATCCCTACAAAAACAACACCATCCAAAAAATCCCCAAAATTAGAACACAACTAATAAAAAAATGACACATAAAGCTACCCCTCCCTCAAAATAGATTAAACATCAGATAAGAATTACGAATAAGCAACCGCACCAGCACACAACATAGCAATCTCAAATTCAAATGAATCAAATAATTCTCAGAAGTAATCGAATCAAATTGAGGATCGGAGTTGAATTCTAAACAGTAAACTTGTTAAGACAAGTAACAAATGTTCTTATTTTTGTTTGCAACCAAATAATCAGGGAAATTAGGAAAATCTAATATAGTGTTACCTCCATAACGAATTTCGAGCAAGATTATTGGATGCCGATGCTGCTAAATCGAGATGCAAGTAAGAGAAACCCTAGCTGCTTCCACCGAATTACAAAGAGAGAGAGAGTATTATTCTGCCAAAACTTAAAATCTACTAGCATGAAACAAAACAGCTTCAATGATCAATCATTGTGTCTTCCCTGCCTCGTTTCCAATACTCCTTTATCAACACAAATGAAAAATAATAAAAAAAAATAGAACAAGAGGGGATACCAGTGAAAAGTTGTAACAGAACTGAGGAGGCGAGACAGAGAAGAAATTTATTGTTAACAAAGAAGAAATATCATCAAATTAATAGGGAAGAAGAAGAAAAAGAAGTACCAGCGGTAGTTCAAAGGAGAAATTGGAGTGAGAGAAAGCATCATTGAAGAAGAAGCTCGGGAGTGAACAGATCTGAAAATGCGTTATACTAAGGCAACTACGGTGGCATCGACACGAGAAACTGTGGCAGCAACGGCGGCAAAAACTGCGGTGGCAACCGTGATAGCAACGACAATATAGAGAGACAGATCTGAAAACACGTTGATAAAATAGGTGGCTCAATCCAAAAGGTCTCTACTACAACGGACACGACAATGGTAATGGCGCCGGCGACGAAAACGGCAGCAGGAACGGCGGCAAAATTGGTGGTAGAGAATTTAGGGTTTCAGCCGTTCTCTCCTCCGCTAACCAGTCTCTCGTTTATGCGAAAATAGGAAATAATGTTTTTGGAGAGAATTTTGTATTTTAATTCTATATTAATTATTAGTGGAGGTTTTTTAAATTGCCTTTGTAGAGGTTTTTAAAAACCTCCACTAAAATACTCCCAAAATTAAATATTAATTTTGTAGTGCCAGGTTGGATGAAGACAAAAACGACCGACCTCTTATAAAGGTTGGTCGACACCGACCTCTCCCCAAAGAGCTTGGCCAAATTGCTATAAGGGCCCAAGTAGGCCCAAAGCAGAAAATTACAGCCCACTTAAAGGTGGCTGGCCAAACATATGGGGACTCACCCACAAAAAGATAAGATAAGATAACTAACTTATCTCAAGGGAGGTCACTCCACACTACTATAAATACACTAGAACACCCAGGTATAACTCATACTCTGATTCTACACAAAAAAACCTGCTCAAAGCCCGTGCTAACTTAAGCATCGGAGTCTCTTGCAGGTACCACCACCCTCCGGTGATCAAGGATCAGCAACATCTCAAGATTCAGCAAGTCGGACACGACAGCTCCGGCCATAACAGCAGATCTCCTCCGAGATCGACCTTCAGTTTCAGGTAACCCACGAAATATTGGCGTAGTTGTCGGGGAACCTGAAAGTCACCCCACCATCATGGAGGACAACCTTGACAACGATCACAACTCTAGTTTGGAGGACAGATCGCCACATAAGAACACGGATACCACAACGAAGGATACACCTCAAAACAAAGGAGACAAACAACCCCCAAATACATAAATTTTGGAGGCCATCCGTGAACAATAGAGTTACCTTAAACAGCTAGAACAAGAAGCCGATCAGTAGCGGGAGGCTGAACAAGATCTCCGAAGAGAAACCAGGAGGCATCGAGAGCTGGAAGATAAGCTCCTCAAACTCGAGGCCGACTTCAAAACAAAAACTACTCGGTCCAATCGCGAAGATAGCCCTAGCAAGGACCAGGATCCATTCACAAAAGAAATCATGAAAGCTAAAGTCCCAAAAGACTTCAAAGCTCCTGACATGACTCCCTACGATGGTACATCCGACCCAAGTCATCATCTCAGCAACTTTAGAAGCCGGATGTATCTTACGGATGCCTCAGATGCAATTCGTTGTAAAGCCTTCCCGGCTACCTTAACCAAAACAGAAATAAAGTGGTTTGACAGCGGATAAATCCCATTTTTAGGGTTTATCTTGTGTTGAATTTAGAAGGGTTTTATCATCTTTTCCCACATTTATCCAATGAAATAGTATGATTTTGTAAATTCTCCTTTAATTGTGCTTAAGAATGAAAACATGCTTTTTAGGTCCTTAATTGTTTAATCTTGATTTACCTTTGATTCCATTAGATGCCTTGATATGTTTGTTAAGTAATTTCAGATTTAGGAGGTAAAGATTGGATCAAGAGAATGAAAGAAAAGCATGTAAAAGTGGAGAACTCATGAAGAAATGAAAGAATCGCAAAAGCTATCAAGCCGACCTCTTCGCACTCAATTGACCATAACTTGAGCTACAGAGGTCCAAATGATGCGGTTCTAGTTGCGTTGGAAAGCTAACATCCGGGGCTTCGAAATGATATAAAATTTGCCATAGTTGCATTACGTTTAGGGGGGCACGCACGCGCCGATTTCCACGTGAATCATTAAAAGCAAATTAGTGGCCAGCGAATTCTAAAGCCTTGTGGGCCCAATCCAACTCATTTCTAATGCTATTTAACCCAAGAATTGAAGAGGAATGAGACACCTAGTTATTAGTGTAGTTTTATTTCAGTTTTATCATGCTTTAGTTAGTCTCTAGAGGGAGAAGCTCTCTCTTCTCTCTAGAATTAGGAGTAGGTTAGATCTAGATTAGGAATTCTTAGATCTAGGTTAATTTCATGATTTGATTTACTTTTCCTTTTACAATTCTTTTTCTTCTACCTTTTCTCTCTCTAGTTTAGCATTTAATTCATGTAATTCTCTACTTTTATGTTGATGCACTTTTGTTCTTCTATTTCTCTTTCAATGCAATTTATGATTCATGTTCCTTTATTGTTGATTTGATTTGTTGTTGTTTAATTCCTTGCAATTGAGTAGTGTAGATTTACTTTCCTTGCTATTTTACTATGTTTTTCTTTTATGCCTTCCAAGTGTTTGATGAAATGCTTGGTTGGATTTTAGTGTAGATTTACATTCCTTGCAACTTTACTATGCTTTCCTTTTATGCCTTCTAAGTGTTTGATAAAATGCTTAGTTGAATTTTAGAGTAGAATTTTATGCTCTTGGCTTTGGAAGGTAACTTAGGAACTCTTGAGTTGCTAATGTCCAAGTGATTGACGATTGGGAGCCATTAACTCTAGATCTCACTAATTGAATTGGTGGAGAACTAGGACTTATGGACTTGGATTGACATAGTTCATTTGACTTTCCTTTACTACTAGTTAGAGGATGACTTAATGGGGTTGATCCTTGCCAATTCTCATGTTGTGGTTAGTGATTAGGATAGAGATCCTTGACCACCAAACCTTGCCAAGGCCTTTTTGTTATTTGAATTTCATTTCCATTTACTTTTCATGTTTCTTATCCAAAAACCCCAAAATACCTCATAACCAATAACAAGACACTTCATTGCAATTCCAAGGGAGAACGACCCGAGGTTTAAATACTTCAGTTTATAGATTTTAGGGGTTTGTACTTGTGACAAACAAATTTTTGCATGAAAGGATTATTGTTGGTTTAGAAACTATACTTGCAATGAGATTTCGTTTGAGAATTCTAAACCACGCAAAAGTCCAATCATCAAAATGGTGCCGTTGCCGGGGAATTGTAATGGTGTTGTGTTATTAGTTATTGTATATATTGTGAATATTGTGAATAGCTTGATTTTTGGATTTCTTGTTAGTTTTTGCTAGTTTAGGATTTTGTTTCATTATTTTTTTCTATTAGCCTTTGTTTCTTATTTTCTCTTGCTATCATGAATACTCACTTTGGCTATGAGTTTGGTTCTCATTATGTTGTAGGAAATGAGAGCTTCAATGAGGATGTGTATCAAGGATGGGATAATCAAAGGTGGGAGGAGCCATATTGATGAGCGGATAATTTATACGCTTTTTGGCATTGTTTTTAGTATGTTTTTAGTAGGATCTAGTTACTTTTAGGGATGTTTTTATTAGTTTTTATGTTAAATTCACATTTTTGGACTTTACTATGGGTTTGTGTATTTTTCTGTAATTTCAGGTATTTTCTGGCTGAAATTGAGGGACTTGAGCAGAAATCAGATTCAGAGGTAGAAGAAGGACTGCTGATGCTGTTGGATTCTGACCTTCCTGCACTCAAAGTAGATTTTCTGGAGCTAAAGAACTCAAAATGGCGTGCTTCCAATTGCGTTGGAAAGTAGACATTCAGGGCTTTCCAGAAATATATAATAGTCCATACTTTAGTCGAGTTTAGAAGATGCAAAAGGGCATTGAACGCCAGTTCTACGCTTCAGTCTGGAGTTAAACGCCAGAAACACGTCACAAGCCAGAGTTGAACGCCAGAAACACGTTACAAACTGGCGTTCAACTCCAAGAATGACCTCTCCACGTGTAAACTTCAAGCTCAGCCCAAGCACACACCAAGTGGGTCCCGGAAGTGGATTTATGCATCAATTACTTACTTCTGTAAACCCTAGTAGCTAGTTTAGTATAAATAGGACCTTTTACTATTGTATTAGGCATCTTGGGACGTTTAGTTCTTAGATCATGGGGGCTGGCCATTCGGCCATGCCTGGACCTTCATCACTTATGTATTTTCAATGGTAGAGTTTCTACACTCCATAGATTAAGGTGTGGAGCTCTGTTGTTCCTCATGAATTAATACAAAGTACTACTGTTTTCTATTCAATTCAACTTATTCCGCTTCTAAGATATCCATTCGCACCCAAGAACATGATGAATGTGATGATTATGTGACGCTCATCATCATTCTCACTTATGAACGCGTGCCTGACAAACACTTCCGTTCTACATGCAACCAAGCTAGAATGAATATCTCTTAGATATCTAATACAGGGACCGAGTCCGAGTTATTAGTATCTTCGTGGTATAAGTTAGAACCCATGGATGGCCATTCCTGAGATCCGAAAAGTCTTAACCTTATCTGTGGTATTCCGAGTAGGATCTGGTATGCAAAATTGTTACTCTGAGGTTGTAAAATTTGTTGTTCGTTTTCTCCCTGGTAATGGCTCCAAAAACGTGTGCACAGTACCATGGTCCAAGCATAACTTCACAACTTCGCACAACTAACCAGCAAGTGCACTGGGTCGTCCAAGTAATAAACCTTACGTGAGTAAGGGTCGATCCCACGGAGATTGTTGGTATGAAGCAAGCTATGGTCACCTTGTAAATCTCAGTCAGGCGGATATCAAATAGTTATGAAGTTTTCGAATAATAATAATAAATAAATTGAAAATAAGGATAGAAACACTTATGTAATTCATTGGTGAGAATTTCAGATAAGCGTATAGAGATGCTTTCGTTCTTCTGAACTTCTGCTTTCCTGCTGTCTTCATCCAATCAGTCCTACTCCTTTCCATGGCAAGCTTTATGTAAGGGCATCACCGTTGTCAATGGCTACATCCCATCCTCTCTGTGAAAATGGTCCAAATGCTCTGTCACGGCATGGCTAATCATCTGGAGGTTCTCGATCATACTGGAATAGGATTTACTATCCTTTTGCGTCTGTCACTATGCCCAACACTCGCGAGTTTGAAGTTTGTCACAGCCATCCCTTCTCAGATCCTACTCGGAATACCACAGACAAGGTTTAGACTTTCCAGATCTCAGGAATGGCCATCCATGGGTTCTAACTTATACCACAAAGATACTAATAACTCGGACTCGGTCCCAGCAGAGCTCCACACCTTAATCTATGGAGTGTAGAAACTCTACCGTTGAAAATACATAAGTGATGAAGGTCCAGGCATGGCCGAATGGCCATCCCCCATGATCTAAGAACTAAACGTCCCAAGATGCCTAATACAATATTAAAAGGTCCTATTTATACTAAACTAGCTACTAGGGTTTACAGAAGTAAGTAATTGATGCATAAATCGACTTCCGGGGCCCACTTGGTGTGTGCTTGGGCTGAGCTTGAAGTTTACACATGGAGAGGTCATTCTTGGAGTTGAACGCCAGTTTGTAACGTGTTTCTGGCGTTCAACTCTGGCTTGTGACGTGTTTCTGGCGTTTAACTCCAGACTGCAGCGTAGAACTGGTGTTCAACACCCTTTTGCGTCATCTAAACTCGGCCAAAGTATAGATTATTATATATTGCTGGAAAGCCCTAGATGTATACTTTTCAACGCAATTGGAAGCGCGCCATTTTGAGTTCTGTAGCTCCAGAAAATCCACTTTGAGTGCAGGGAGGTCAGAATCCAACAGAATCAGCAGTCCTTCTTCTACCTCTGAATCTGATTTCTGCTCAAGTCCCTCAATTTCAGCCAGAAAATACCTGAAATCACAAAAAAAAACACACAAACTCATAGTAAAGTCCAGAAATGTGAATTTAACATAAAAACTAATAAAAGCATCCCTAAAAGTAACTAGATCCAACTAAAAATATACTAAAAACAATGCCAAAAAGCGTATAAATTATCCGCTCATCACAACACCAAACTTAAATTGTTGCTTGTCCCCAAGCAACTGAAAATCAAATAGGATAAAAAGAAGAGAATATACTATAAATTCCAAACTATCAATGAAACATAGCTCCAATCAGATGAGCGGGACTTGTAGCTTTTTGCCTCTTGAATAGTTTTGGCATCTCACTTTATCCATTGAAGTCCAGAATGATTGGCATCTATAGGAACTCAGAGTTCAGATAGTGTTATTGATTCTCCTAGTTCAGTATGTTGATTCTTGAACACAGCTACTTTATGAGTCTTGGCCGTGGCCCAAAGCACTTTGTTTTCCAGTATTACCACCGGATACATAAATGCCACAGACACATAACTGGGAAAACCTTTTCAAATTGTGACTCAACTTTGCTAAAGTCCCCAATTAGAGGTGTCTGGGGTTCTTAAGCACACTTTTCTTTTTGCTTTGGACCTTGACTTTAACCGCTCAGTCTCAAGTTTTCACTTGACACCTTCACGCCACAAGCACATGGTTAGGGACAGCTTGATTTAGCTGCTTAGGCCAGGATTTTATTCCTTTAGGCCCTCCTATCTACTGATGCTCAAAGCCTTAGGATCCTTTTTATTACCCTTGCCTTTTGGTTTTAAGGGTTACTGGCTTTTTGCTCTTGCCTCTTGGTTTTAAGAGCTTTTGGCTTTTTCTGCTTGCTTTTTCCTTTTCTTTCTCTTTTTTTTTCGCCATTTTTCTTCTCTTTTTTTTTCTACAAGCTTTTTGTATTCACTGCTTTTTCTTGCATCAAGAATCATTTTTATGATTTTTCAGATTATCAAATAACATTTCTCCTTATCATCATTCTTTCAAGAGCCGACATATTTAACATTCTTAAACAACAACTTCAAAAGACATATGCACTGTTCAAGCATTCATTCATAAAACAAAAAGTATTGTCACCACATCAATATAATTAAACTAAGTTCAATGATAAATTCGAAACTCATGTACTTCTTGTTCTTTTGAATTAAAAATATTTTTCATTTAAGAGAGGTGATGGATTCATATTCATTACTTTAAGGCATAGACACTTAGACACTAATGATCATGTAATAAAGACACAAACATAGATAAACATTTAACATAAGAAAAAAAAACAGAAAATTTAAGAACAAGGAATGAGTCCACCTTAGTAATGGTGGCGTTTTCTTCTTGAGAAACCAATGATGTCCTTGAGCTCTTCTATGTCTCTTCCTTGTCTTTGTTGCTCCTTTCTCATTGCTTTTTGATCTTCTCTAATTTCATGGAGGATGATGGAGTGCTCTTGATGTTCCACCCTTAGTTGCTCCCAATAATAGTGTGGGGGAAAATGTATCCCCTGAGGTATCTCAGGGATCTCTTGATTTGCAGTCAAATGTTCTACCACTGAGCTATAGATCCTTGATGGAAGCTTTTGTTTTCCCTTTAAAAAAAAAGCTATGCTTTTACCACACCAAACTTAGAATGTTGCTCGCCCTCGAGCAAAAGAAGAAAGAATAGATGAAGAAGAAGATGTGGAAAAAAAACTAGGATTATGAGGAGGGAAGGTGGGGATCCTGTGGGGTTTACAGATCTTGAGGTATCAAGGATTTACATCCCTGCACCAATTAGGCATGTAAAATGCCTTTGCATGCAATTCTGGTGTTTAAACGCCGAACTAATGCTTGTTCTGGACGTTCAGCGCCCAGATGCAGCATGTTTCTGGCGTTGAACGCCAGCCAGATGCTCCTTACTGGCGTTTGAACGCCAGTGAACTCCTCCTCCAGGGTGTGCTGTTTTTCATGATGTTTTTGATTTTTCTTCAATTTTTTCAGTTGTTTTTGTGACTCCACATGATCATGAACCTATGAAGACATATAACTAATAAAAAATATAATTTAATAAAAATTGGGTTGCCTCCTAACAAGCGCTTCTTTAATGTCAATAGCTTGACAGTGGGATCTCATGGAGCCTCACAGATGTTCAGAGCATTATTGAGACATTCCAACACCAAACTTAGAGTTTGACTGTGGGAGCTCTGGTTGACTCTGTTTTGAGAGAAGCTTACTGTGCCTCTTTTCCATGTTTACAGAAGGATGTCCTTGAGTTTTAAACACAAGGGAGTCCTCATTCAATTGAAGGACTAGTTCACCTCTGTTAACATCAATCACAACTCTTGCTGTGGCTAGGAAGGGTCTTCCAAGGATGATGGATTCATCCTCATCCTTCCAAGTATCTAGGATTATGAAATCAACAGGGATATAAAGGCCTTCAATCTTTACTAACGTGTCCTCTGCTTGTCCATAAGCCTGTTTTCTTGAGTTGTCTGCCATCTCTAATGAGATTTTAGCAGCTTGCACCTCAAAGATTCCAAGTTTCTCCATTACAGAGAGTGGCATGAGGTTTATTCCTGACCCAACGTCACATAGAGCCTTCTCAAAGGTCATGGTGCCTATGGTACAAGGTATTAGGAACTTTCCAGGATCCTGTTTCTTCTGAGGCAATCTCAGTTGATCCAATGCATTTAGTTCATTAGTGAACAGGGGAGGTTCATCTCCCCAAGTCTCTTTACAAAATAAATTGGCATCAGCTTCATGATTGCACCAAGGAACTTGGCAACTTGCTCTTCAGTAACATCTTCATTTTCTTCAGAAGAGGAGTACTCTTCAGAGCTCATGAATGGCATAAGGAGGTTCAATGGAATCTCTATGGTCTCTAGATGAGCCTCAAATTCTTTTGGTTCCTCAGAGGGAAACTCTTTATTGATCACTGGACGTCCCAGGAGGTCTTCCTCCTTGGGATTCACGTCCCTCTCCTCTCTTGTGGGTTCAGCCATGATGGTCAATTCAATGGCCTTGCACTCTCCTTTTGGATTCTCTTCTGTATTGCTTGGGAGAGTACTAGGAAGGGTTTCAGTGATTCTTTTACTCAGCTGGCCCACTTGTGCTTCCAAATTTCTAACGGAGGACCTTGTTTCATTCATGAAACTCACAGTGGCCTTAGATAGATCAGAGACTAAGTTTGCTAAATTAGAGGTATTTTGTTCATAATTCTCTGTCTGTTGCTGAGTGGATGATGGAAAAGGCTTGCTATTGCTAAACCTGTTTCTTCCACCATTATTAAAGCCTTGTTGAGGCTTTTGTTGATCCTTCTATGAGAGATTTGGGTGGTTTCTCCATGAGGGATTATAGGTGTTTCCATATTGTTCACCCATGTAATTCACCTCTGCTATTGCAGGGTTTTCAGGATCATAAGCTTCTTCTTCAAAAGATGCCTCTTGAGTACTGTTGGATGCAGCTTGCATTCCATTCAGACTCTGAGAAATCATATTGACTTGCTGAGTCAATATTTTGTTCTGAGCCAATATGGCATTCAGAGTATCAATTTCAAGAACTCCCTTCTTCTGAGGTGTCCCATTACTCACAGGATTCCTCTCAGAAGTGTACATGAACTGGTTATTAGCAACCATGTCAATGAGTTCCTGAACTTCTGCAGGCGTTTTCTTTAGGTGAATGGATCCACCTGCAGAAGTATCCAATAACATCTTAGCTAATTCAGACAGACCATCATAGAATATATCCAGGATGGTCCATTCTGAAAGCATGT
>NC_029793.2:49048146-49056865 GCF_000816755.2 Arachis ipaensis | reverse complement strand
GGCTGCCATCTCCTCTTCCTGTTCGAAAATTTCTGTAAGGTTATCTCTGGATTGTTGTATTTTAGCTTCTCTTAGTTTTCTCTTCAGAGTCTTTTTAGGTTCAGGGTCTGCTTCAACAAGAATATTCTTGTCCTTGCTCCTGCTCATATGAAAAAGAGGGAACAGAAAAATAATAATAATAGGGATCCTTTTTACCCAGGTATAGAGGTTCCGCTGTGTGAGTAGAAGAAGAAAAGAATGTAATATAAAGAAGGGAGAAGAGAAAATTCGAACACAGATGGCAGAGAGGGTTCGAATTTGGGTGAGATGAAGTGTTAGTAGATGAATAAATAAATAGAAGGAGATGAGAGAGAAAGAGGATATTCGAAAATAAAATTTTGAAAAGGGGTTAGTGATTTTCGAAAATTAGGAAAAAGTTAAAGTTAAAATTAAAAATTAAAACAATTAATTAATTAAAAAGAATTTTTGAAAAAGAGGGAGTTATTTTCGAAAATTAAAGAGGGATAGTTAGTTAAGTAGTTTTGAAAGAGATAAGAAACAAACAAAAAGTTAATTAGTTTGTTGAAAAAGATTTGAAAATCAATTTTGAAAAGATAAGAAGATAAGAAGTTAGAAAAGATATTTGAAAATCAAATTTTTGAAAAAGATAAGATTTAAAAAAAAAGATATGATAGGAAGATATGATTAGAATTAGTTTTGAAAAAGATTTGATTTTTTAAAATCATAATTAATGACTTGACTCACAAGAAATCACAAGATATGATTCTAGAATTTAAAGTTTGAATCTTTCTTGACAAGCAAGTAACAAACTTGAAATTTTTGAATCAAAACATTAATTAATGAGAATATTTTCAAAAATTATAAGATAAAATTAAGAAAAGATTTTTGAAAAATATTTTTAAAATTTTCGAAAATAAAAAATGAAAAAGATTTGATTTTTGAAAGAGATTTTGAAAAAGATAAGATTTTTAAATTGAAAATTTGATTTGACTCATAAAAACAACCAGATTTTAAAATTTTTGAAAAAGTCAATCCAAATTTTTGAAATTTATGAGTGAAAAAGGGAAAGATATTTTTTTTATTTTTGAATTTTGAATGATAAAAGAGAAAAACATGAAAATGATGCAATGCATGAAAATTTTGGATCAAAACAATGAATGCATGCAAGAATGCTATGAATGTCAAGATGAACACCAAAAACACTTTGAAGATCAAGATGAACACCAAGAACATATTTTTGATAAATTTTCAAGAAAAGAAAACATGCAAGACACCAAACTTAGAAATTTTTCATGTATGGATACTATGAATGCAAGAATGCATATGAAAAACAAGAAAAGACACAAAACAAGAAAATATGAAGATCAATCAAGAAGGTTTATCAAGAACAACTTGAAGATCATGATGAATGCAATGCATGAATGCAATTTTCGAAAAAATGCAAGATGAGTATGCAGTTGACACCAAACTTAAAATTTGACTCAAGACTCAAACAAGAAACACAAAATATTTTTGGTTTTTATGATTTTATGAATTTTTTATATTTTCTTTTAAATTTTTTTTTCCGAAAAACATATGGAAAAAGAAAATAAGAAATCCAAATCTTTAAGAAGAATTCCAGGAATCTTTCAATATTAGCCCAAAGCTCCAATCAAGGGGTTGGACATGGCTTAATAGCCAGTCAAGCTTTAGCTTGTAAATCAGGTGGATCAGGAACAGCAGCAGGTGGATTAGCAACAACTAGCTTGCTCTTGATAATGTTGGGTTGGGAGCCCCAGTCCAAATGAATTTAGACATGGCTTTACAGCCAGTCAGGCTTCAACATGCTTCATGAAACACTAGAATTCATTCTTAAAAAATTTTAGAATAATTTTCGAAAACAGATGAGAAATTTTTGAAAGAAATTTTTTTTTTGAAAAAATTTTTTTTGAAGATAAAACAAAAAGAAAATTACCCAATTTGAGCAACAAGATGAACCGTCAGTTGTCTAAACTCGAACAATCCCCGGCAACGGCGCCAAAAACTTGGGTAACTCTCCCTGGCATGGCGCCAATAACTGGTGCACAATACCATGGTCCAAACATAACTTCACAACTTCGCACAACTACCCAGCAAGTGCACTGGGTCGTCCAAGTAATAAACCTTACGTGAGTAAGGGTCGATCCCACGGAGATTGTTGGTATGAAGCAAGCTATGGTCACCTTGTAAATCTCAGTCAGGCGGATATCAAATGGTTATGGAGTTTTTGAATAATAATAATAAATAAATAGAAAATAAGGATAGAAACACTTATGTAATTCATTGGTGAGAATTTCAGATAAGCGTATAGAGATGCTTTCGTTCTTCTGAACTTTTGCTTTCCTGCTGTCTTCATCCAATCAGTCCTACTCCTTTCCATGGCAAGCTTTATGTAAGGGCATCACCGTTGTCAATGGCTACATCCCATCCTCTCTGTCAAAATGGTCCAAATGCTCTGTCACGGCATGGCTAATCATCTGGAGGTTCTCGATTATACTGGAATAGGATTTACTATCCTTTTGCGTCTGTCACTATGCCTAGCACTCGCGAGTTTGAAGTTCGTCACAGCCATCCCTTCCCAGATCCTACTCGGAATACCACAGACAAGGTTTAGACTTTTCGGATCTCAGGAATGGCCATCCATGGGTTCTAACTTATACCACGAAGATACTAATAACTCAGACTTGGTCCCCTGTATTAGATATCTAAGAGATACTCATTCTAGCTTGGTTGCATGTAGAACGGAAGTGTTTGTTAGGCACGCGTTCATAAGTGAGAATGATGATGAGCGTCACATAATCATCACATTCATCATGTTCTTGGGTGAGAATGGATATCTTAGAAGCGGAATAAGTTGAATTGAATAGAAAACAGTAGTACTTTGCATTAATTCATGAGGAACAGCAGAGCTCCACACCTTAATCTATGGAGTGTAGAAACTCTACCGTTGAAAATGCATAAGTGATGAAGGTCCAGGGATGGGCGAATGGCCATCCCCCATGATCTAAGAACTAAACGTCCCAAGATGCCTAATACAATAGTAAAAGGTCCTATTTATACTAAACTAGCTACTAGGGTTTACAGAAGTCAGTAATTGATGTATAAATCTACTTCCGGGGCCCACTTGGTGTGTGCTTGGGCTGAGCATGAAGTTTACATGTGGAGAGGTCATTTTTGGAGTTGAACGCCAGTTTGTAACATGTTTCTGGCGTTCAACTCTGGCTTGTGACGTGTTTCTGGCGTTTAACTCCAGACTGCAGCGTAGAACTGGCGTTCAACGCCCTTTTGCGTCATCTAAACTCGGCCAAAGTATGGACTATTATATATTGCTGGAAAGCCCTGGATGTCTACTTTCCAACGCAATTGGAAGCGCGCCATTTTGAGTTCTGTAGCTTCAGAAAACCCACTTTGAGTGCAGGGAGGTCAGAATCCAACAGCATCAGTAGTCCTTCTTCTACCTCTGAATCTGATTTCTGCCAGAAAATACCTGAAATCACAGAAAAACACACAAACTCATAGTAAAGTCCAGAAATGTGAATTTAACATAAAAACTAATAAAAACATCCCTAAAAGTAACTAGATCCTACTAAAAACAATGACAAAAAGCGTATAAATTATCCGCTCATCACAACACCAAACTTAAATTGTTGCTTGTCCCCAAGCAACTGAAAATCAAATAGGATAAAAAGAAGAGAATATACTATAAATTCCAAACTATCAATGAAACATAGCTCCAATCAGATGAGCGGGACTTGTAGCTTTTTGCCTCTTGAATAGTTTTGGCATCTCACTTTATCCATTGAAGTCCAGAATGATTGGCATCTATAGGAACTCAGAGTTCAGATAGTGTTATTGATTCTCCTAGTTCAGTATGTTGATTCTTGAACACAGCTACTTTATGAGTCTTGGCCGTGGCCCTAAGCACTTTGTTTTCCAGTATTACCACCAGATACATAAAGGCCACAGACACATAACTGGGTGAACATTTTCAGATTGTGACTCAGCTTTGCTAAAGTCCCCAATTAGAGGTGTCCAGGGTTCTTAAGCACATTTTTCTTTTTGCTTTGGACCTTGACTTTAACCGCTCAGTCTCAAGTTTTCACTTGACACCTTCACGCCACAAGCACATGGTTAGGGACAGCTTGGTTTAGCCGCTTAGGCCAGGATTTTATTCTTTTAGGCCCTCCTATCCACTGATGCTCAAAGCCTTGGGATCCTTTTTATTACCCTTGCCTTTTGGTTTTAAGGGTTACTGGCTTTTTGCTCTTGCCTCATGGTTTTAAGAGCTTTTGGCTTTTTCTGCTTGCTTTTTCTTTTTCTTTCTCTTTTTTTTTCGCCATTTTTCTTCTCTTTTTTTTTCTGCAAGCTTTTTGTATTCACTGCTTTTTCTTGCTTCAAGAATCATTTTTATGATTTTTCAGATTATCAAATAACATGTCTCCTTGTCATCATTCTTTCAAGAGCCAACATATTTAACACTCTTAAACAACAACTGAGAAGAAGATGTGGAAAAAAAACTAGGATTATGAGGAGGGAAGGTGGGGATCCTGTGGGGTTCACAGATCTTGAGGTGTCAAGGATTTACATCCCTGCACCAATTAGGCATGTAAAATGCCTTTGCATGCAATTCTGGCATTTAAACGCTGAACTGATGCTTGTTCTGGGCGTTCAGCGCCCAGATGCAGCATGTTTCTGGCGTTGAACGCCAGCTTCATGCTTGTTTCTGGTGTTTAGCGCCAGCTCCATGCTCTGTTCTGGCATTGAACGCCAGCCAGATGCTCCTTACTGGCGTTTGAACGCCAGTGAACTCCTCCTCCAGGGTGTGCTGTTTTTCATGCTATTTTTGTTTTTTCTTCAATTTTTTCAGTTGTTTTTGTGACTCCACATGATCATGAACCTATGAAGACATATAACTAGTAAAAAGTATAATTAAATAAAAATTGGGTTGCCTCCCAACAAGCGCTTCTTTAATGTCAATAGCTTGACAGTGGGCTCTCATGGAGCCTCACAAATGTTCAGAGCATTGTTGAGACTTCCCAACACCAAACTTAGAGTTTGATTGTGGGGGCTCTGGTTGACTCTATTTTGAGAGAAGCTTATTGTGCCTCTTTTCCATGTTTACAGAAGGATGTCTTTGAGTTTTAAACTCAAGGGAGTCCTCATTCAATTGAAGAACTAGTTCACCTCTGTTAATATCAATCACAGCTCTTGCTGTGGCTAGGAAGGGTCTTCCAAGGATGATGGATTCATCCTCAAGGGAAACTCCTTATTGATCACTGGACGTCCCAGGAGGTCTTCCTCCTTGGGATTCACGTCCCTCTCCTCTCTTGTGGGTTCGGCCATGATGGTCAATTCAATGGCCTTGCACTCTCCTTTTGAATTCTCTTCTGTATTGCTTGGGAGAGTACTAGGAGGGGTTTCAGTGATTCTTTTACTCAGCTGGCCCACTTGTGCTTCCAAATTTCTAATGGAGGACCTTGTTTCATTCATGAAACTCACAGTAGCCTTAGATAGATCAGAGACTAAGTTTGCTAAATTAGAGGTATTTTGTTCAGAGTTCTCTGTCTGTTGCTGAGTGGATGATGGAAAAGGCTTGCTATTGCTAAACCTGTTTCTTGCACCATTATTAAAGCCTTGTTGAGGCTTTTGTTAATCCTTCCATGAGAGATTTGGGTGGTTTCTCCATGAGGGATTATAGGTGTTTCCATATGGTTCACCCATGTAATTCACCTCTGCTATTGCAGGGTTTTCAGGATCATAAGCTTCTTCTTCAGAAGATGCCTCTTGAGTACTGTTGGATGCAGCTTGCATTCCATTCAGACTCTGAGAAATCATGTTGAATTGCTGAGTCAATATTTTGTTCTGAGCCAATATGGCATTCAGAGTATCAATTTCAAGAACTCCCTTCTTCTGAGGTGTCCCATTATTCTCAGGATTCCTCTCAGAAGTGTACATGAACTGGTTATTAGCAACCATGTCAATGAGTTCTTGAGCTTCTGCAGGCGTTTTCTTTAGGTGAATGGATCCACCTGCAGAAGTATCCAATGACATCTTAGCTAATTCAGACAGACCGTCATAGAATATATCCAGGATGGTCCATTCTGAAAGCATGTCAGAAGGACACTTTTTGGTCAGTTCCTTGTATCTCTCCCAAGCTTCATAGAGGGATTCACCTTCTTTCTGTCTGAAGGTTTGAACATCCACTCTAAGCTTACTCAGCTTTTGAGGAGGAAAGAACTTGGCTAAGAAAGCCGTGACCAGCTTATCCCAAGAGTTCAGGCTATCTTTGGGTTGAGAGTCCAACCATACTCTAGCTCTGTCTCTTACAGCAAACGGGAAAAGCATGAGCCTGTAGACTTCGGGATCTACTCCATTAGTCTTAACAGTATCACAGACCTGCAAGAATTCAGTTAAAAACTGAAAGGGATCTTCAGATGAAAGTCCATAAAACTTGCAGTTTTGTTGCATCAGAGAAACTAATTGAGGTTTCAGCTCAAAATTGTTTGCTCCAATGGTAGGGATGGAGATGCTTCTTCCATGTAAATTGGAATTAGGTGCAGTAAAGTCACCAAGCATCCTCCTTGCATTATTATTATTTTCGGCTACCATCTCCTCTTCCTGTTCGAAAATTTCTGTAAGGTTATCTCTGGATTATTGTATTTTAGCTTCTCTTAGTTTCCTCTTCAGAGTCCTTTCAGGTTCAGGGTCTGCTTCAACAAGAATGTTCTTGTCCTTGCTCCTGCTCATATGAAAAAGAGGGAATAGAAAAATAATAATAATAGGGATCCTTTTTACCCAGGTATAGAGGTTCCCCTGTGTGAGTAGAAGAAGAAAAGAATGTAATATAAAGAAGGGAGAAGAGAAAATTCGAACACAGATGGCAGAGGGAGTTCGAATTTGGGTGAGATGAAGTGTTAGTAGATGAATAAATAAATAGAAGGAGATGAGAGAGAAAGAGGATATTCGAAAATAAAATTTTGAAAAGGGGTTAGTGATTTTTGAAAATTAGGAAAAAGTTAAAGTTAAAATTAAAAATTGAAACAATTAATTAATTAAAAGAATTTTTGAAAAAGAGGGAGTTATTTTCGAAAATTAAAGAGGGATAGTTAGTTAGGTAGTTTTGAAAGAGATAAGAAACAAACAAAAAGTTAATTAGTTAGTTGAAAAAGATTTGAAAATCAATTTTGAAAAGATAAGAAGATAAGAAGTTAGAAAAGATATTTGAAAATCAAATTTTTGAAAAAGATAAGATTTAAAAAAAAAAAGATATGATAGAAAGATATGATTAGAATTAGTTTTGAAAAAGATTTGATTTTTAAAATCATAATTAATGACTTGACTCACAAGAAATCACAAGATATGATTCTAGAACTTAAAGTTTGAATTTTTCTTGACAAGCAAGTAACAAACTCGAAATTTTTGAATCAAAAAATTAATTAATGAGAATATTTTCAAAAATTATAAGATAAAATTAAGAAAAGATTTTTGATAAAAAATATTTTTAAAATTTTCGAAAATAAATAAGAAAAATGAAAAAGATTTGATTTTTGAAAAAGATTTTGAAAAAGATAAGATTTTTAAATTGAAAATTTGATTTGACTCATAAGAACAACTAGATTTTAAAAAGTTTTGAAAAAGTCAACTCAAATTTTCAAAATTTATGAGTGAAAAAGGGAAAGATATTTTTTTTTTTTTTTGAATTTTTAATGATGAAAGAGAAAAACATGAAAATGATGCAATGCATGAAAATTTTGGATCAAAACAATGAATGCATGCAAGAATGCTATGAATGTCAAGATGAACACCAATAACACTTTGAAGATCATGATGAACATCAAGAACATATTTTTGAAAGACTTTTAATGCAAAAAAAACATGCAAGACACCAAACTTAGAAATGTTTAATGCTTAGACACTAAGAATTCAAGAATGCATATGAAAAACACCATACAACACAAAACAAGAAAATATCAAGATCAAACAAGAAGACTTACCAAGAACAACTTGAAGATCATGAAGAACACTATGAATGCATGATTTTTTTTCGAAAAATGCAATATGAATATGCAATTGACACCAAACTTAAAAATTGACTCAAGACTCAAACAAGAAACATGAAATATTTTTTTATGATTTTTTTGGATTTTTTCGAAAATTAATGTGAAAAAGAAAAATAAGGATTCCAAAATTTTTAATATGAATTCCAGGAATCTTGTACTCTTAGTCTAAAGCTCCAATCTGAGGGTTAGACATGGCTTAATAGCCAGTCAAGCTTTAGCATGTAAATCAGGTGGATCAGGAACAGCAGCAGGTGGATTAGCAACAACTGGCTTGCTCTTGATAATGTTGGGTTGGAAGCCCCAGTCCAAATAAATTTAGACATGGCTTTACAGCCAGCCAGGCTTCACATGCTTTATGAAACTCTAGAATTCATTCTTAAAAATTCTGAAGAACATAATAAAAATTTTTGAAAAGAATTTTTAAAATTTTTTTAAAAACAAAATAAGAAGAAAATTACCTAATCTGAGCAACGTGATGAACCATCAGTTGTCCAAACTCGAACAATCCCCGGCAACGGCGCCAAAAACTTCATAATGCGAAATTGTTACTCTGAGGTTGTAAAATTTGTTGTTCGTTCTCTCCCTGGCATGGCGCCAATAACTGGTGCACAAATACCATGGTCCAAACATAACTTCACAAC
>NC_029793.2:49021933-49048093 GCF_000816755.2 Arachis ipaensis | reverse complement strand
CTCTTGGGTGCGAATGGATATCTTAGAAGCGGAATAAGTTGAATTAAATAGAAAATAGTAGTACTTTACAGTAATTCATGAGGAACAGCAGAGCTCCACACCTTAATCTATGGAGTGTAGAAACTCTACCGTTGAAAATACATAAGTGATGAAGGTCCAGGCATGGCCGAATGGCCAGCCCCCATGATCTAAGAACTGAACGTCCCAAGATGCCTAATACAATAGTAAAAGGTCCTATTTATACTAAACTAGCTATTAGGGTTTACAGAAGTAAGTAATTGATGTATAAATCCACTTCCGGGGCCCACTTGGTGTGTGCTTGGGCTGAGCTTGAAGTTTACACATGGAGAGGTCATTCTTGGAGTTGAACGCCAGTTTGTAACGTGTTTCTGGCGTTCAACTCTGGCTTGTGACGTGTTTCTGGCGTTTAACTCCAGACTGTAGCGTAGAACTGGCGTTCAACGCCCTTTTACATCATCTAAACTCGGCCAAAGTATGGACTATTATATATTGCTAGAAAGCCCTAGATGTCTACTTTCCAACACAATTGAAAGCGCGCCATTTTGAGTTTTGTAGCTCCAGAAAATCCACTTTGAGTGCAGGGAGGTCAGAATCCAACAGCATCAGCAGTCCTTCTTCTACCTCTGAATCTGATTTCTGCTCAAGTCCCTCAATTTCAGCCAGAAAATACCTGAAATCACAGAAAAACACACAAACTCATAGTAAAGTCCAGAAATATGAATTTAACATAAAAACTAATAAAAACATCCCTAAAAGTAACTAGATCCTACTAAAACATACTAAAAACAATGCCAAAAAGCGTATAAATTATCCGCTCATCACATATGCATATGATCAATCCTCTTGGCAACAACCTCCACCAATACACTATGAAGAAGATCCATTCTATGATGCATACCAATCAAATGGCTATGGTGAGCATCCTTGTGACTTTCAAGAACCACCACCATATGCCTATGAGTCATATCCTCAACATGAACCTCAACCACACTCACAAGCCTATTTTCACCAAACACCTCCATATGACCTTGATCCATATCCACCATACCAACCACCTTTTGAACCATATGAGCCATACATGGAACCACCATTCCAAAATTACTACTCCCAAGAACCACCTCAATATGCACCACCACCTTACCAAGAAGAATCACCTTCCTATTATGAACCTATTCTCCAAGACATTGAACCATCCTACCCATCCCAATCCTCAATGGATGAAACCCTTAGCCTTATACTTCAAGGGTAAGGAGAGATGCAAAGGGAGATACTAGAATTTGTGGCTACCTTGATTAAGGTAGTAAGCATTTTAACCTCCCAATATTTGAGCACCCAAAGCACTCCCATGGTCACATCTGGGAAATTAATTGAAAATCATAGCATGAAGGAGAGATTGAAAACTTCGGTGGAAAATGAGGGATGTTATTTTGTATTAGAGCAATTGGAGGAGCCTATGATCATTGAAGAAGAGGAAGAAGTGGTTGAAGACTTAGAAGATGCGGAACCTCCTTGGGAACCTAAAGTTGAAGAGAACCTCTCCAAGAAGAGTGAATTTGATGTTGAGGAGGAGAGTGCACAACCTCCAAAACAATATTTGAATGAAGACTTGGAGGGAATGAAGCAAGAATTGAGTTCCCTTGGAGATGAAGACCATGCATCCAATCTTCTTGGTGGTGAATCCTTTGAATTTGAAGAACCTTCTCCCAATGAGATGGAAAGCAATGTGGAGGTAGATTTTTCCCTTCCTCCCATTTATGATTTGAGTGATGGAGAAGAGTTAGATGAAATTGATGAACAAAGGATTGAAAGTGAAGAAGTTTGTGAAGAGGTGGAGGCAAACAAGGAAGATCATAAGGGAGTAGAGCTTACAAGCACATTGGAGATACCTCTTCCCAAGCCACCACCATCCATTCTTTCATTCAAGTGGGTAAATTCCTTATACTTAAGCTTTATTATTCCCCTTGAATATGGATTTCTTGAGACGGATGGTCAACTTAGATATATTTGTGGCTTTAAGAGCAAAAGGAAGATGGCTAGTGGTTGGAAATATCATTCTAGGTGCATGAGCTACACGTTCAAAGTTTAATTGCAAGGGTTGGTGTAGAACTAGATTGCTTGGGTCTAGGATGATGTTTGGTCACTTTATTGAGAATTCACCTTGTTTACCACCCACATGGAATAATGATAATCAACTCAAAGATGGGTGTAGAAACAAGATATGGGATCCCGGCATACATGAGGATCAACTTTGGGAGCCCATAGTCTATGAAGAACTCCATCAAAGCTTGGGAGAATTGAACTTGAAGAGTGGAGCTCATTGAAAATGCAAGCATTGGTGGATGTTCAAGGATGGATTCAAGCACAAGCCACTGATGAGCGGATATTTTATACGCTTTTTGGGGATAATTTCATATAGTTTTGAGTATGTTTTAGTTAGTTTTTAGTTTCTTATAGATGCCAATCACTTTGAGCTTCAATGGATAAAGTGAGATGCCAAAACTGTTCAGAAGCAAAAAGCTACTAGTCCCGCTCATCTAATTAGGATCTGAGCTTCAATCAAAAAAAAAAAACTCTGAGATATTATTGCTTCTCAACCTATTAGTCTTCTATTCTATTTGTCTAGTTGCTTGAGGACAAGCAACAGTTTAAGTTTGGTGTTGTGATGAGCGGATATTTTATACGGTTTTTGGGGATAATTTCATATAGTTTTGAGTATGTTTTAGTTAGTTTTTAGTCTATTTTTATTAGTTTTTAGGAAAAATTCATATTTCTGGACTTTACTATGAGTTGTGTGTTTTTCTGTAATTTCAGGTATTTTTCTGGCTGAAATTGAAGGAGCTGAGCAAAAATTTGATTCAGGTTGAAAAAGGACTGTTGATGCTGTTGGATTCTGACCTCCCTGCACTCAAAGTGGATTTTCTGGAGCTACAGAACTCGAAATAGCATGCATTTAATTGCGTTGGAAAGTAGACATTCAGGGCTTTCCAGCAATATATAATAGTCCATACTTTGCACAAGGATAGACAATGTAAACTGGCGTTCAACGCCAGTTCTCTGCCCAATTCTGGCGTCCAGCGCCAGAAAAGGATCAAAAGCTGGAGTTGAACGCCCAAACTGGCACAAAAGCTGGCGTTCAACTCCACAAATGGCCTCTGCACGTGAATTGCTTAAGTCTCAGCCCCAGCACACACCAAGTGGGCCCTAGCAGTGGATCTTGAGAGGAGCTCCCCAAAAGTCCAACTTAAGGACAATAAACAAAAGTGCTAGGTGGGAGACACCCCACCATGGTAACTTCTTTTCATTTTCTCTTTTTGTACATATTGGTAATTGGTTTAAATTCTTGTTTTTGGTTAGTTTGTTGAGTATATTTGGTAGTATGATATGTTAAATAAGGTTTTATGGTGTTTTGGTATTTGTTTGGAGGTTTGGAATGTTTGGATTGGTGCAAAAACATAGAAAAATTTTCAAAAAAAAAAAGCACCATCCGCGCATACGCGCACTGCGCGCGTACCCGTGCATCAAGCATTTTCGCATATCCGCGCGCACGCGCCATGTACGCGTATGCATGGATTGAGAAACTCCACCCCAACCCAAAAACCCAAGAGTTGTGCGAATGCTGCGCTAGCATTGTGCCTTTCGCACAAACCAACTCGCGCGTACGCGCACATGACGCGTACGCGCCACTCTCGAAATAAGCCATCCGCGCGCACGCACCATGTACGCGTACGCGTTGCATCCATTGCACCACCATCCACGCGCGCGCCATACGCGCGGATGTCCTTCTTTCAACACATTTCTTTTCTTCTCTTCTTTCCATTTCTTTCCTTCTCCTTTCTTCTTCCCTTCTTCTATCCCTCATCCAACACTCCCAACCACCATTGATAACCATTCATTTTAGTTAGTTAATTAGTTAGTTAGTTAGTTAATTAGTTAGTTTTAGTTAGTTTTCATTTCATTTTCTCTTTTTCATTGTAAGTGTTGGATTGTTATTCTTGTTTACCATTAATTGCTGCTGAGTATTAAAAAGGGATGTCATCTTAACATCATTGTGTTTATAATCTTTGTTGAATTCTATGATTGAGGTTATATTTTGCTACTTGTTTTTAAGTTCTTCATGCTTCACTTTTGTGAATACCAAGTACATGACATTGCCTTCAAGCTCTTAAATCCTTTTGAATTGCATGATTTGGCCACCATGTGATTTGAACCTTATTCTTTGATTAGGCAATCTCTTGATATTGGATGTTGAGCATTTACTTCAATGCATTGTGTTTCATGATTATATGCATCCATATGCTTTTAGCTTGAATGTTTTCATGCTTCTTTAATGCTTGTTTTACCTTACAAGTTTACTTAAAGCATCTCAAGCACACTAGGATGTGTAAAGTACATGCTTCTTTTGTGACATAACTTTTTATGCTTATGTGTATTCTAAAAGGCGCCTAATTTAGAACTCATATCCCTATTTTCCTAATGTCACACTAATTCACTCACTCAATTCTAGTGATTAGTACCTCATTCCAACAATGAATGCTTCCTTGCTTTGCATTTTCTCATCTTATGGTGGTATACTTTTGTTTTTCATGAACAATGCACCACAAGCAAAAATGGAAGCGGAAGAAAGAACACGCAGTAACCGGTTGACCTACCAGCTGAAGGTAGCAATCCGGAGAGTCGCCGTACCCCCTTGCTCATCTTTGAGTGCACCGAGGACAGTGCAAACTTTTAAGTGTGGGGAGGTCATCCGACCGGTCGGCGATTTTGGGTGACAAGTTTCTAATCTCAACACTTTTGCATTTCATTTTAGGTTTTTAGGAGTTTTACTTGCATTTTCTTATTTTTGCATATATATACACAATAAGCTTAGTCAAAATAATGAAATTTTTCAAGAAATTATCTACAGGGCACCTCAATTGATTTGGGTGAAAACTTTTCATGAAACTTACTTGAATTATATATATTGTGGAATATGTTTTGAGCTAAGAACACAAGCAAGTGAGATTTGAGCCTAATTGTGTGGTTACATTATATAGCCACTTATTTTTTCTTCTTGTGTGCATTATTCTCTATCTATGATTGTAATCTTTGATTTGTTTAATTCTTTATGTCCATTATTTTGTGTATTCATGCATTTATATGATTGAGGCCATCGTTTCATTTAGCTCACTTACCCAAATAGCCTTACCTTTTTATCATCCATTGTTAGCCAATTTGAGCCTACGATTAACCCACTTATTCTTAATTTTAGCACATTACAAGCCCTAAAGCGAAAAAAAATAAAAGTCCTAATTTGGATCTTTGATTAGCTTAGGCTAGTGAGTGTGAGTATCATTCAAGTGTGGGAAGACTTAGGACATTGGGTGAATAAAATGGTAGTCTTGTATTTTGTTGTAAATATTGGGAATTGGATGCATGCTCATGCATTAATCAAATATAAAACCTTATGCATTGATGTTTTTGTATATATTGCAAAGCAAAAGAAAGAAAAATTAGAAAGACGAAAGAAAAAGAAAAAAAATAGTAAAGAAAAGAAAAGAAAAAAATAGAAAAAGAAAGAAACAAATAAAAAGAAACAAATAAAAAGGGGACAAAATGCCCCAAAGCAAAGTTCAATAAGGGTCAATGCATAAGTGTTGTGAAATGAAAAGGAAACGCATGAGTATGTTAAAAAGTGAAAAATGGGTAGTTAGGTTAGTTTTGAATTTTATAGGATGTCATAGGTTAGGTGGAAAGTCTAAGCTTATCAAAGATTCAAATCTCAAGCTCACTTAACCAAATATGCATCCTACCTTGACCCTAGCCCCATTACAACCGATGAAAAGACCTCATGATAATTGTATGCATGCATGAAATAATTGTTGATTGTTAGATGAAAAATAAATCTTAGAAAGCATGATTAGGGAAGAATTGAGAGAATCAACCCTAAACACTTGAGCGAATAGAGTGCAAACACATCTGGTGAGGGTTTGATGCTCAATTACATGTTTTCACCTACGATCATCTCTTTTCATGCAAGTTTGTAAAAATATTTAAAAACTCAATTCAATTGTGGATTAGACTTGCTAGTCCTTAGCCCTTGTGCATATATGCTTCTTGAGAATTGATTTATTTTGACCAAGTAATTGCATTCATATAGATAGTCGCATATTGGTAGATTGCATTTAGTTAGACTTCATTGAATAAATGTTGATACCCCTTGTTTCTCTCTTAGTTTAAGCATGAGGACATGCTTGGTTTAAGTGTGGGAAGGTTGATAAACCCCATTTGTAGGGTTTATCTTGTGTTGAATTTAGAAGGGTTTTATCATCTTTTCCCACATTTATCCAATGAAATAGCATGATTTTGTAAATTCTCCTTTAATTATGCTTAAGAGTGAAAACATGCTTTTTAGGTCCTTAATTGTTTAATCTTGATTTACCTTTGATTTCATTAGATACCTTGATATGTTTGTTAAGTGATTTCAGATTTAGGAGGCAAAGATTGGATCAAGGGAATGAAGGAAAAGCATGTAAAAGTGGAGAACTCATGAAGAAATGAAGGAATCGCAAAAGCTGTCAAGCCGACCTCTTCGCACTCAATCGACCATAGCTTGAGCTACAGAGGTCCAAATGATACGGTTCCAGTTGTGTTGGAAAGCTAACATCCAGAGATTTGAAATGATATAAGACTTGCGATATTTGCATCACATTTGGAGGGGCGCGCACGCACCGATTTCCACGTGAATCACTAAAAGCAAATTAGTGGCCAGCGAATTCTAAAGCCTTGTGGGCTCGATCCAACTCATTTCTAATGCTATTTAACCCAAGGATTGAAGAGGGATGAGACACCTAGTCATTAGTGTAGTTTTATTTCAGTTTTATCATGCTTTAGTTAGTCTCTAGAGGGAGAAGCTCTCTCTTCTCTCTAGAATTAGGAGTAGGTTAGATCTAGATTAGGAATTCTTAGATCTAGGTTAATTTCATGATTTGATTTACTTTTCCTTTTGCAATTTTTCTTATTCTACCTTTTCTCTCTCTAGTTTAGCATTTAATTCATGTAATTCTCTACTTTTATGTTGATGCACTTTTGTTCTTCTATTTCTCTTTCAATGCAATTTGTGATTCATGTTCCTTTATTGTTGATTTGATTTGTTGTTGTTTAATTCCTTGCAATTGAGTAGTGTAGATTTACTTTCCTTGCTATTTTACTATGTTTTCCTTTTATGCCTTCCAAGTGTTTGATGAAATGCTTGGTTGGATTTTAGTGTAGATTTACATTCCTTGCAACTTTACTATGCTTTCCTTTTATGCCTTCTAAGTGTTTGATAAAATGCTTAGTTGGATTTTAGAGTAGAATTTTATGCTCTTGGCTTGGAAAGGTAACTTAGGAACTCTTGAGTTGCTAATGTCCAAGTGATTAACGATTGGAAGCTATTAACTCTAGATCTCACTAATTGAATTGGTGGAGAATTAGGACTTATGGACTTGGATTGACATAGCTCATTTGACTTTCCTTTACTACTAGTTAGAGGATGACTTAATGGGGTTGATCCTTGCCAATTCTCATGTTGTGGTTAGTGATTAGGATAGAGATCCTTGACCACCAAACCTTGCCAAGGCCTTTTTGTTATTTGAATTTCATTTCCATTTACTTTTCATGTTTCTTATCCAAAAACCCCAAAATACCTCATAACCAATAACAAGACACTTCATTGCAATTCCTAGGGAGAACGACCCGAGGTTTAAATACTTCGGTTTATAGATTTTAGGGGTTTGTACTTCTGACTAACAAATTTTTGCATGAAAGGATTATTGTTGGTTTAGAAACTATACTTGCAACGAGATTTCATTTGAGAATTCTAAACCACGCAAAAGTCCAATCATCAACAGCTTGCCGCCATGATCGATTGCAAGCTTCGATGACCTCGCCAAGTAGTTCCTAGCTAGGTTCTCCATCCAGAAGGATAAAGCCAAGCATACTCCAAGCCTATTAGGGATTAAGTAAGGAGATATGGAAAGTCTCTACAGTTACATGGGGAGATTCAACAAAGCATGCCTAGACATACAAAATCTCCCAACAGAAGCAGCCATCATAGGTCTCATCAATGGCCTGCGAGAAGGACCCTTTAGCCACTTCATATCCAAAAAGCACCCAACATCCCTTAATGAGGTATAAGAGCGGGCAGAAAAGTACATTAATATGGAAGAGAACTCTCGATTAGGAGATACCTCAAAATCTGGATTCCCCTACCCACCTCGGGACAAGGATAAAGAGTCCAGGAAAAAAGTAGACTAGCCTATGGAAAAACCTAGAAAATACCACAATTACACTCCCCTCAGGGTGTCCCTTGTGGATGTCTACAGAGAGATATGCAACACCGAGAAGATCCCGCCCCCTCGTCCGATTAAGCATAAAAGAGGAGGAAGTCAGACAGAGTACTGCGAATACCATCGAGTCTACGGGCACCCTACTAACGAGTGCTACATCCTAAAAAACGTCATAGAAAAGCTAGCTCGGGAAGGAAGACTAGACAAGTTCCTGGCCAACAATAGATAAACTGAAAAAGAGAAGAAGGGATGAAGAGGTCGGACGAGCTGAACGTCCCCCTTACACCCCTGAGAGACATGTTCACGTGATAAATAGAGGATTCGCAGGAGGAGGAATCTCTAAATCATCCCACAAAAGACACCTCAAGGAGGTATATCATGTCGGAGAGGGGGACATGTCACCTGACCTCCCTACTATTACCTTTACTCAAGAAGACGCCGCTGGCGTCATCCTAGGGCATGACGACCCTGTGGTCATTATCATCATACTCGCCAACGCCAACCTCCACCGAACGTTGGTAGACCAAGGAAGCTCTGCAGATATCCTATTCAAATCCGCTTTCGACAAGCTCGGTCTACAAGAGAAAGAGCTCAAAGCTTATCCAAATAGCCTATTCGGGCTAGGAGACGCCCCAATACAGCCATTAGGGTATATCTCACTACACACAACCTTTGGAAAAGGAATTCGGTCTAGGACAATAAGCATCGACTACATCGTAGTCGATGTGAGCTCAGCCTACAACGCTCTAATAGGCCGGACAATGCTGAACCAGCTCGCTGCGGTGGTCTCCACTCCACACCTATGCATGAATTTCCCAACCACAGAAAAGATAGCTACCATAAAGGGAGACCAAAAACTTGCGCGACGCTGTTATAACGAGAGTCTGAACCTTAAAGGTGACCCTAGAGGAAAGAAAACCAATACTATAGAACTCGGGGGAATTCGAGCTCGCGAAGAACTCCGCCCTCAACCAGAAGGTGAAACCAAAGAAGTTCAAATTGGAGACACTCAAGACAAAACAATAAGTATAGGGGCAAATCTGAAAGAAGACCTAAAGCAACTGCTAATAAAGCTCCTAAAGGATAACTCCGACCTCTTTGCATGGAAGGCCGCCAACATGCCCGGTATTGATCCTGGACTAATGTGCCATAAGTTAGCCGTATATCCTGGGTCTCAGCCAGTGTAACAGAAGCGTAGGAAGCTTGGCCCGAAGAGGTCGCAAGTCGTGGAGGAGCAGCTAAAATCCCTGTTGGAGGCAGGATTCATAAGGGAGGTAAAATATCCATTGTGGCTAGACAATGTAGTATTGGTTAAAAAGTCAAATGGGAAATGGCAGATGTGCACTGATTACACCGACCTCAACAAAGCCTACCCAAAAGATCCTTACCCACTCCCGAATATTGACACACTAGTCGACGCTTCGTCAGGCTATCAGTACCTCTCATTCATGGACGCTTACTCGGGATATAATCAAATCCTAATGTATCAACCCGACCAGGAGAAAACATCATTCTTAACCCCAAAAGCAAACTACTGCTATATAGTCATGCCCTTCAGACTCAAGAATGCAGGGGCTACCTACCAAAGACTGATGAACAAAGTCTTCGTTAATCACATTGGGAAGCTAATGAAAGTTTATGTCGATGACATGTTGGTAAAGACACAAAGCGAGGAAACGTTGCTATCTGGCCTCACTAAAGTGTTTGATATCATAAGAAAGCATGGGATGAGACTTAATCTCGCAAAATGCACTTTTGCAATAAAAGCTGGCAAATTCTTGGGCTTCATGCTCACCCAAAGAGGAATCGAAGCAAACCCAGATAAATGCCAGGCCATACTTCGCATGAAAAGTCCGACCTGTGTCAAAGAGGTCCAACAGCTCAATGGAAAACTAGCGGCTCTGTCTAGGTTCCTAGCTAGATCAGCCTTATGATCTCTCCCCTTTTATGCAACATTAAGGAAGGGAAAGAAGTTTGAATGGACAACGGAGTGCGAACAAACCTTCCATGATTTCAAAAAATTCTTGGGGCAACCACCGATTTGAGTGGACTCCAGAATGCGAACAAGCCTTCCAAGATTTCAAAAAATTTCTGGGGCAACCAGCCACCCTTGCTCGACCTCGAGAAGGCGAAGAACTCATACTATACCTCACCGTAGGAAGTTGGACAATAGCTGCAGCACTAGTCAGAGAAGATGAAAGTGGGCAACAACCCATCTACTTCATTAGTAAGGCTTTACAAGGGGCTAAACTAAACTAACAAAAGATAGAAAAGTTCGCCTACACCCTCATACTCACTTCTTGACGACTCCGCCCATACTTCCAAGCTCACACCATCAAAGTACGAACTAACCAGCCCATAAAGGTATTTTACAGAAAACAGACTTAGATGGAAGAATCCTACAATGGGCAGTTGAGTTATCCAAATTCGACCTCAAGTTTGAAGCTCGGACAGCTATCAAATCTCAGTACCTGACCGACTTCATCGCAGAATACACTGACACCCCGGGCACCCCCACATAATGGAGTCTTTATGTGGATGGCTCCTCAAACAAAATTGGGAGTGGCGCAGGCGTCATTTTAGAGAATGATCAGGGAATCCAAATCAAGCTCTCATTAAAGTTCGAGTTTCCCGCTTCAAATAACCAAGCTGAATATGAAGCCTGATAATGGCCAAAAGCATAGGTTTGGATTTTCACACTAAAAATAAGATTGACGTTGCAAGTATAGTCCTAACCTAACAAATTGACCATCAATCAAATGTTATCACAATACAAACAAATATTATTAACCGAGAGTATTTAGCTCTCGGGTCATCTTCCCTAGGAGTTGCAATTAAGTGTATAATCATTGGCTATGAAGGAGAGCATGGGGGATTGGGAATGAAAGCAAGAGAGCAAGCAATGTAAATAGCAAGGAATTGAAACAAGCATACAAGGAATTGAAAAGAAAGAAATTAAAGGACTCTTGGCAAGAAGTGGGTAATCTAGGTTTCCTATCCTAGTTGTGGACCACAAACATGGGAATTGTGTGGAAGCAATCCAAACTAGTCAATCCCCCTTGAGAATTAGTCAAAGGGTGTAATTGATCTCAATCCATAAGTCCTAGTCAACTCACTAATTACTTAGTAAAAGACTAGCGTCAATGAAAACCAAACCAATTAACTATTCTCACACAATGCGGAATGGACATCCACAACTCAATTCCACTCAAACATCCAATTTCTCAACCAAGAGTGTGAAAACTAAATATGCAAGAAATTAAAGTCAAAGCAATAAAAGTCATAGCAATAAAATGCAAGGAAAGGAAGCTTAAAATGCAAGAAACCTCTTGGCAAGTAATTGAGAGCTAAGGCTACCTATCCTAGTCATTGACCACAAACATATGATGATTATGAAGAGGTAATCCTACTTAGTCAACCTTACATCGAAGATAAGTCAAATAGGCATAGTTGATTTCAATCCCTAAGTCTTATGTCAACACTAAGGGGTCACATAGAGTCAAGGGAGACCAAATCAACTAACTACTCTAATATATCAAGCAAGAATGGACATCAATGACTCAAGGATCACCAAAGTCAACAATTACAAGCCAAGAGTGAGGAAAAACTAAGTAAAAACTAAGCCAAGCATTTTATCAAACACTTGGTATGCATGAGAATAAAATAATATTAAAATGCATTAAAATAAATTCTAAAGCTACCAAAGCAAGAAAATCATAACAACAACTAAAGAAGGCAATAAATGACATGAAAACATAAATTGCATTAATTAAAATTAAAGTTAACAAAAGTGTTCATAAACATAAAAATGACAAAATAAAGGAAATAACAAGAGAAATGAAGAAGAACAAGATGCAATAACAATAAATGGCAAGGAAAAGTAAATAGAAACAAGAATTAAAAGTAGAAATTACAAGAATTTAAACTAAATAACCCTAATTCTAGAGAAAGGGGGGAGCTTCTCTCTCTAGAGAACTACACTAAAGCATGATAAAGTCTAACCCTAATTGCCCTCTCCCCCTTCATTCCTCTTTACTTTGGCCTTAAATAGCTTCAGAAAATGAGTTGGACTGGGTTTTGGAGGCCCAGAATTCGCCCCCAGCGATTTGCATTAATGACCTCACGTACATGCATGCGTGCGTACGCACGACCCACTGTGCATACGCACGGTTGCGCAGAATTCCCATCGTGCGTACGCACGATATTTGGTGCGTATGCATCCTTGCACGAAGTCACCGTTGTGCGTATGCACGCATCACTGTGCGTACGCATCTTTGCAGCAGCTTCTAAATCTCATTTTCTTCATGATTTCTCCCATTTTTGATGCTCTTTCTTCACTTCTTCAACCCAAACTTGCCTTGAAAGCCTGAAATCACTTAACAAACACATCAAGGCACCAAATGGAAATAAAGTGAATTAAAATTAACTAAATTAAGTACAAAAGTGCATGTTTTCACTTTCAAGCACAATTTAGGGAGAAATCTCAAAAGCATGCTATTTAGATGAATAAATGTGAGTTCATGTGATGAAATCCACTCAAATCAAACCAAAATATATCGTAAAATATGGACTCATCAAAGCCCTACTGGCTGGTTTGAAGCTAGCTAGAGAAGTAGGAGCTCAGAAGCTTACCATTTTCAGCGATTCACAGGTAGTCACATCATAAATAGAAGGGAGCTACCAGGCCAAGGATCCCACTATGAGGAAATACTTAGATAAGACCAAAGAACGGCGTAGTCAATTCATGGGATATGAGATCTGGCATATACCCAGAGAACAAAATGCCCGAGTTGATGCACTTTCGAAACTAGCCAGCACCAAACCAAGAGGCAATAATAGAAGCCTCATCCAAGAAACACTGCAAAATCCGTCAACCATGGAAGAGAAAAAGGTCCTAAGCATATCAGACCAAGACCAAGGGTGGATGACTCCTATAGTCAGCTATCTCAAGTCGGAAATACTTCTCGCAGACAAAAAGGAGGCAAAAAGGCTAGTACAAGAAGCGCAGTACTACACCATAGTACACGACGTCCTATATAGGAGAGGAATCTCTACACCCCCTCCTAAAATGCATCCCGACCTCCGCTACAAGGGAAGTTCTCAAAGAAGTCCACAGTGGCATGTGCGGCAACCACCTCGGGGTGCGAGCTCTTTCGAAAAAGGTACTCCGAGCTGGATTCTACTGGCCGACCTTGCAAAAGGAAGCAACAGAGTTCGTCAAAACATGCCCCCCATGTCAGAAGCACGCGAACTTTCACATCGCACCACCCAAAGAACTCATTTGTGTCACTTCAGCCTAACCATTCGCAAAATAGGGGCTCGACCTCCTCGAACCTTTCCCTCAGGGATCAGGGCAAGTTAAGTTCCTCATTGTAGGAATAGACTATTTCACAAAATGGATTGAGGCAGAACCTTTGGCCATTGCCACCGCCCAAAGAAGTCGGAAGTTCTTATACAGAAACATTGTCACAAGGTTTGGGGTCCCATACTCCATTACCACAGACAATGGCACTCAATTTACCGACACGGGTTCAGAAATCTGGTGGCCGATTTGAAAATCAAGCACCAGTTCACCTCTGTAGAGCACCCACAAGCCAATGGACAGGCAAAAACCGCCAACAAAGTCATACTAGCTGGGTTAAAACAGAGACTACAGGACGCCAAGGGGGCTTGGGCTGAAGAGCTCCCACAAGTCCTATAGTCATACCAGACGACACCACACTCAACCACTGGAGAATCACCATTTCGACTTGCTTATGGAATAGAGGCAATGATTCCCGTGGAAGTAGAAGAAGGATCTCCCAGAATGATCCTCCACAATGAAGATACCAACTCCTAAGCTCAAAGGGAAGAACTTGACCTACTTCCAGAAGTCTGAGAAAGAGTTCGGATCAGAGAAGAAGCCCTAAAGCGCCGAATGGATCTGAGGTATAATCGAAAGGTAATCCAGCGAAGCTTCACCACCAATGATCTCATCTTAATCCGAAATGATATCGGAGCAGGTCGGTTAGGAGAAGAGAAGCTAGCAGCCGATTGGAAGGGACCATAGCGAATTACAGAAGTACTGGGGAAAGGTTACTACAAGGTGTCCGACCTCGAAGGGCGAGAGCTACCAAGGTCATGGCATGCCTGTAACCTAAGAAGGTACTATAGCTAGAAAATAGTAAAGATCTCGGGCCAAGGCGCACTCTTTTTCCTAAAAAGGTTTTTTAATGAGGCGCCAGGCCGAGATCTAAGAAGCTGCCCGACCTAGAAGGGTAAGCACTCTCATGTACATTCTTATTTATGTTTTAATCTCATTATTATTAATGAAAGTTTTCAATTCCCTAAAAAGTTTCCTACCAAAACGCATTAATCTAAGCTCATAAAACGCAAAATTCATCGCCCGATTACAAAGAGGTCGGCAAGGTGAAGCGATAGAAGCAAGTTAATGCAAGAAGTTATAAAAAGTAACCCATAGAAAGCGACCTGACGAGGTCTGACTAAAAATGGATTACTAAAAATAACTTAAGAAGGCCCGACAGAGAAGTCGAACCAATGAAAGGATCACTAAAAAGGGACGAAGACATATTGCAAAGGCCAAAGAAAGGCTAAAAAGCCAAGACAGAAGTGCCTAGCTATAAAAGTACAAGTCTTGCAAAAAAGCCACTACTTAAAAAGCAAAAGCACAAGTCGAAACGGTGCTAAAAAGTCATCCAAACAATCTATAAAGAAAAGGTTCCTTATCGGAACACTACCTAAAAAGTTATTAGAATGTGACTAAAAAGCCCAGGTAGCAAAGTCGTACAGGTCGACGTCAGCCAAAGAGAGATGCAAGTACGATCTCGAAAAAGAACAAGCCGAAATGTTGAGAAACAACTTAAGGCTCAAAATTGCTTAGCCAAAAGGGATACAACTCTGCTCAAAGAAGGATGGATCTCAAAATAGGGCTACAAAAGTCATCTGAGACTAAAAATGTTCTATATAAAGAACACTAAAAAGTTATCGGACAAGTCACTAAAAGCCCGGACACCAAGCCGCAAGGATAATTTTGCCAAAAAGCAAAGGGTTGACAAGTACCAAGCAAGGCATAATCCTAAAGGCAAGGGTAGAAAACCCACTCAAAGGAGGTCGGACTGGGAAATACCTAATTCGCAAAGGGTTGCAAAAAATAAACCTCCAAACATTCAGCAAAATGCGTCCATCAAAGTAAAACATTAAAAACTCAAAGGCCACCTAAAAGGAAGCCTAAGTGTTTAAAGTGTTTGTTTTTCAAAACAAAAGTTGCTAAGAAGCAACCAAATGTCAGAAGAGTTAACTACAAAAGACTTACAAAAACATAAACAAGTTCAAAGTCCACAAGTCGAACTATAACAGTACACAAGCATAAAAAGTCATAGGGGATCCAAATTTGCCCCAGTGGCAACATCCTTGGCAGGAGGAGAAGGAGGCATGGTCGAGATCGGAGTAGCATTAACAACTCCATCAGGCCCATTCAAAATCTCCACATCCGGCTCGGCCTCAGGAGGGTTGACCTCTGAAGGAAAGGAAGAAGCTGAAGCTACCGAAGCTTTGGCTGGGGGTGCAGGAGGAGGACCCTCATCCTCATCATCAGGGACAGGCACAATCTTGCCATCCTTTACCACGTTATCCATACTAAACAAGGAGAGATCGGCCTCGGAAGCAAGAACTCGGACCTGAGACTTCAAGATCTCGTACATATCGGTCATACTACTCACCATGGGTCCCTGAAGCTCCACATAATCATCCTGGGCAGATTGAAGCCTCTCCTTAGTCTCTAGCAACTCACCGTAGGTCTGGGTATAGCTCTCCTTATACTTTTTTGCAGCCTCCTCAGCCAAGTTAGCAGCTGCCTCTGCCCTAGTAGCATACTCCTTCTCCTTCTCCACATCAATTTCCAACTTGGCAACCCTGGCATCAAGCTCATCCTTCAGACCTTTCACTCTGTCAAATTCAGCCCGGGAATCCTCAAGAAAGGCCTTGGTAGCACGGACAGGGGACTCCCTAACAACCCGAGATAAGGCCACGCCGACATTAGCCATCAGGATACTACTGCTTGTTATAAAGTCAAGGTGATGAAGGATCGAGACGTCGTCCAGAGGGACTTTACCATGTAGACCAATCAATTCTGTGGCAAAGGCCACACCATCAAATTCTTTGTCATCAAGATTATACGTCCCAACAGTTTTTTGGCGCTTAGGAGGCGGGCTAGCAGCATTAGGAGAGGAGGCAGGACCAAAAGTTGTCTGAGATGGATCAGATGGAATTGTCCAAACTCTAGAGGTCGAGATGATCTTTCTCGGGCCCTAAGAGTCAGAAGTCAGCTTCTTCGGCACCTGAGAAGACCTTTCCCCCGAGGTCTTTGCCGTCAAGTTTTGGGCAGCTGTTGCCTTTTTGGCCCTCCGGAAGGCCTTCATAGAGTCTGAAAATTTCACCATCTCTGAAAAGGAAGCCAGGAAAACAAGTTACAATAACAGAAAGGGATAAACTCACAAACAAATAGAAGAAAAATATCTAAAAGAAGTTGGACACTACCTAGCTCTGCACGGAGGAGGGAAGGATCTCCCAAAAACCTCTTTGTGTCCAGATGAGGAGGTTCCCCCCAGTGCTCCTCTAGAACACCCACAAAGGCTTATTCTACTTCATCTAAACTCTCCCAAGAATATTTGGGAGCTACTATATCTTTTTGCCACCATAAAGGAAAGGTGGGCTCATCATTCTCATTCAAAAAGAAAGGGCGAGGATCCTCAACAGCTCGGACCTCGAAGTAGTAGTTCTTAAAATCCCAAAAGGGCTCATCAAACATCGAAAATACTTTCTTTCCCTGGGTAGCTCAGAAGGAAATCTAAGAAGCTTTCTTCTTGGCCATTCCAGGTTTTGTCAACACAAAAAGGTAAAGAAAAAGGGATGTGGTAGGTCGAACAGCTAATTCTTGACATAACAGCTGAAAAATCTTAATAAAGGCCCAAGAGTTCGGATGAAGCTGGGAAGGGGCCACATTAAAAGTCCATAAGAGGTCGATCTCAAAAGCAGTAAAAGGGATGGTGATATTCAGCTGACTAAAGAAATAGTCATAAGCATAGAAGAAGGGGCATTCTCCCTGAGTTAAGGAAGGGAAACTAACCCTCTCTTCAGGATCGGGCGACAATATCTCATAGTTCTTTTTATCATCCCTATTGCTACAGATCCTATGGAATCTCCTAAGCCTCACACAGTACTCCGAATTGGCTACAGTAACACACATAAGGACTATAGATTCTAGCCAGTCAGCCATGACAGCAGGGATTTTGGTAGACATCTCGACAATATTCCCACGGGTAGACATATAGCAACTACACCTACAGTAAGAAAAAAGGAAAGAGGTCACTACCAAACAACTCAGACAGTAAGAGAATAATAAAGAAACAATCAATAAGTGTCAGATATGGCAGCAAAAGGAAACTCCAGGCTCGCAAAGAACAGAGGATCAACACCAAAAGCCCAGGGGCACCCTTTAGAGGCAACAACAGAGCAAAACCCGGAAAAGAAAACGACGCAAAAGACAGAGCCCTAACCCTCTCAAACAAAAGAAAATACAAGGAGTTTTAACCTAAGTACCAGCATTTCTTCATACAAACAGCAAAAATAAAAAGACTGTAACTATCAAAAAGCAAGAGCACACGATAATCGCCTTTGCAAGTTTCAACCTTTTTTCAAGAGAAGTTCAACAAAGATCAAAACTTTGTAGAAGGGAAAGCATGCAAGGGTAAAAGCAATGAGAACGACGACAAATAAAGCATGTAAAAAGAAAAGGTATAAAGTAAAATACCAACCTGAGGAAGAAGGTAAAACAAAGTAGTAAGCCATGAGCAGTCTTCACCAACAAAGCTTCAAAAATCCAAGAAAGGAGCAACCTTGAGGAAGAAAATCTCTTCTTCGCTGAACAAAATAAATGCACGAAAAAAGCAGGATGGGAGGCAAGGGCGAAGAGTAAAGCAAAACAGAAGGGAGTAGGAGAAAAGTGTTAAGTTCAAATTCTTCTCTTTTCGAACCGAAGAGGGAAAACAAAATGGTAAAAGGGTAAAAAACCTAATCAATGAGCTTTAAAAGCAATCGCGCGTTTCCAAGGAAAATTTAAACGCACGTCAAAGGCACGCCGCAATTAAAGGAAGCTGAAAACGCCTCGCATTTGAAAAAGGTGATACCCAGACTCGCACAAGGAGAAACTACTCAAGACCGACCAAAATTAAAGATGCTCGAGCACGACTTCCTCAAAGGGGTCAAAGTTCAGAAAATACGACCTCAAAGGAAGATCGAGGCTCAAGCAGGGGCACTGTTCATACCCTGGGTCGAGCTAGGCGAGCCGGGTTGGATGAAGACAGAAACGACCGACCTCTTATAAAGGTTGGTCGACACCGACCTCTCCCTAAAGAGCTCGGCCAAATTGCTATAAGGGCCCAAGTAGGCCCAAAGCAGAAGATCACAGCCCACCTAAAGGCGGCTGGCCAAAGATAAGGGGATTCACCCACAAAAAGATAAGATAAGATAACTAACTTATCTCAAGGGAGGTCACTCCACACTACTATAAATACACTGGAGCACCCAGGTATAACTCATACTCTGATTTTACACAAAAAACCTGCTTAAAGTCCGTGCTAACTTAAGCATCGGAGTCTCTTGCAACATCTCAAGATTCAGCAAGTCGGACACGACAGCTCCGGCCACAACAGTAAATATCCTCCGAGATCGACCTTCAGTTTTAGGTAACCCACGGAACAGTTCTGCATCCGCCATACTAGTTGCTTCATCCTATTACATGGCAAGGTGGTTGCTATCTCTGAGAGCATTGAACAACTATATGGAGAAGTTCGAGTCAAGGGCTATTTCATTTATGGTACATAACAGCTGATTTCATTTATGGTAGACATTATAATTTGGTCTAGAATCCTTTGAAAACATAGCACTTGACTGAATTTGTTCAAACTAAGAATGAATATTATCCCCACTTGGTTAGGGCTATTTATAGTACTTTAATTATGTTGTTCCTGAAAGTGATGAAGAGGATGAGGAAGTAATACCGCTGATTGAGTTTGATTTAGGGTCACATCATTATAGAGTTACTTTGGAACAATTAGATGAACAATGGAATTTAGTTTATCACAGGGCAAAATTTACTAGAGGTATTGCGGCAGATAAGGAATGGGGTCAATATGATTAATTGGTTGGTTTGTAGAGTATGTAGTATGAGAATCCACACATGGATGCTAGAGGTAATATAAGTTGTAGTGGTTTGGGTAATGAACAGCGTATATTGATGTATTTATTTTCATACGTGTTGATTCCAAGAAAATATAATCACGGAATCTTGTTTAATGAAGATATTCTAGTGCTTGGGGCTGTGGTGACCGAAAAGGAGATAAACTGGCCTTATTTTATGGTTCATCATATGCTTGAAATGAAGAGCGGAAAATCAAGTGTTGGTTTAGGATATGTTGCCAATGGATCAAGATTTTCAAATGGCTTGGAATTGACTTGAGTGAAAAGAAAAGTATCGTCTTGAGTAATGTAGCCAAGATTGATGACAGAACTCAAAGGCAAATGGGAACAGATTCGGATGCCCAAGAACCTCAGGCACAAGGACAACCACAAGACCCTGAGGTGCAAGCATAATCCCAGGAATCCCCACCACCACCGCCTCCTTCACTAACAATGTAAAATTTGATGGATGAATTGTGAAGCATAAGATTATACATTGAGGGACAATTTACTGAGATGAGGCAGTACCAAGACAGGCAAATTGAAGCTATTAATCATCAAAGGGAAGCAATTGATCTCCTATACACTAATCTAGGCATTTCAAACCCAAGGGACATCATTCCAAGGCGTGGAGATTGAAGGAAATGTGTTGAAGAATGAAGAAAATTTGTTGCAGGGGCTTGAAAATGTTTGAATTGTTCTTAAAATCAATTGAGATATGCAATCAATCGATTGAAGTATGAAACTAATCCATTGAAAAATGCATGAAATCCACTATGGTATGCATTCAATCGATTGTTTCGTGCATGAAATCGATTGAAGTATTTTGAATTATGCATTCAATCGATTGGTTAAAGCTTGAACACATGTGTAGTGCTATTCAACTAGATTCCTCAAGTTTTCCTTGATAATTTCAATTGATTGTTTTGTTCCTATTTTTGTTTACCTATTAGTGACTGATGAGCGGATATTTTATACACTTTTTGGGGTTAATTTCATATAGTTTTTAGTATATTTTAGTTAGTTTTTAGTTTATTTTCATTAGTTTTTAGGAGAATTTCATATTTCTGGACTTTACTATGAGTTGTGTATTTTTCTGTAATTTCAGATATTTTTCTGGCTGAAATTGAGGGAGCTGAGCAAAAATCTGATTCAGGTTGAAAAAGGACTGCTGATGCTGTTGGATTCTGACCTCCCTACACTCAAAGTGGATTTTCTGAAGCTACAGAACTTTAAATGGCGCGCTTCCAATTGCGTTGGAAAGTAGACATCCAGGGCTTTCCAGCAATGTATAATAGTCCATACTTTTCTCAAGGATAGACGATGTAAACTGGCGTTCAACGCCAGTTCTCTGCCCAATTCTGGCGTCCAGCGCCAGAAAAGGATTAAAAGTTGGAGTTCAATGCCAGAAATGGATCCAAACCTGGCGTTGAACGCCCAAAACAACCTTATGCACGTGAAATGTTTAAGTCTCAGCCCCAGCACACACCAAGTGGGCCCCAGAAGTGGATCTCTGCACTATCTGTCATAGTCTACTCACTTTTTGTAAACCTTGGCTACTAGTTTAATATTTAAACAACTTTTAGAGACTTATTTGGTATCTAATGACATTTTAGATCTGAACTTTGTACTCTTTGATGGTATGAGTCTCTAAACTCCATTGTTGGGGGTGAGGAGCTCTGCTGTGTCTCGATGAATTAATGCAAGTATTTCTGTTTTCCATTCAAACATGCGTGTTCCTATCTAAGATATTCATTTGCACTTCAATATGAATGTGATGAATGTGACAATCATCATCATTCCTCCACGAATGCGTGCCTGACAACCACTTACGTTCCACTATAGAATGAATGAATATCTCTTAGATCTCTTAATCGGAATCTTCGTGGTATAAGCTAGATTGATGGCGGCATTCATGAGAATCCGGAAAGTCTAAACCTTGTCTGTGGTATTCCAAGTAGGATTCTGGGATTGGATGACTGTGACGAACTTCAAACTCGCGAGTGCTGGGCGTAGTGACAGACGCAAAAAGGATAGTAAATCCTATTCCGGTACAACCGAGAACCTGCAGATGATTAGCCGTGCGGTGACAGCGCACCTGGACCCTTTTCACTGGAAGGATGGATGGTAGCCATTGACAACAGTGATCCACCAACACATAGCTTGCCATAGAAGGACGTGCGTGCATGAATCAGAGAACAGAGGAAAGCAGAGATTCAGAAGACAAAGCATCTCCAAAACTCCAACATATTCTCCATTACTGCATAACAAGTAACTTTTAACCCATGCTCTCTTGTTCATTCGCAATTCAACTGATAAATATAATTGACTTCCTAACTAAGAATTGCAAGATAACCATAGATTGCTTCAAACCAACAATCTCCGTGGGATTCGACCCTTACTCACGTAAGGTATTACTTGGACGACCCAGTGCACTTGCTGGTTAGTGGTACGAGTTGTGAAAAGTGTGATCCACAATTCGTGCACCAAGTTTTTGGCGCCGTTGCCGGGGATTGTTCGTGTTTGGACAACTGACGGCTTATTTTGTTGCTTAGATTAGGAAAAATTTCTCTTTTTAGTTTAGAGCCTCTTATTGTTGTCGTGTTAGAATTTTAGAATCCTTATTTTCCTTTTCTTAAAATCTTTTTCAAACGAAAAAAATAATTTTTATATTAAATCTTGTGCCAAACTTTAAGTTTGGTGTTTTCTTGTTGATTTTTCTGTGTTTTTCGAAAATTTTAGTTTGGGTTTCTAAAAATTTTAAGTTTGGTGTTCTTCCTTCATGTGCTTGTGTTCTTGTGATTCTTCAAAGTGTTCTTGAGTTTTCCTTGTGTCGTGATCTTAAAATTTTAAGTTTGGTGTTCCTTGGTGTTTTCCCTCCAAAATTTTCGAAAACAAGGAGCATTAGATCTAAAAATTTTAAGTCTTGTGCTATTTTATTGTTTTTCTCTTTCCTCACTAAATTCAAAAATATCTTTTCTCTCTAATTTTAAAACAAATTTTCGAAAATCATTTTTAAAAAAAAAATTCAGATTTTTTTTAAAATTTAAAATCTTTTCCAAATCATATCTTTTTCAAAACTTCCTTACCACTTTCTCTCCCCTCATTTTTTCGAAAATCTTCACCTATTTTTATTTATTTTCTTTTAATTTATTTTATTTTCGAAATAAATAAATAAATAAAAATATTTTTTACATCATCTCCCTTTCTCCATCATGGATCTAAGTGGAAATGAACAGTACAGGAGGACTCTGGGGTCGTATGCTAACCCCTCTACTGCTTCATATGGGAGTAGTATCTGCATACCCTCCATTGGAGTCAGTAGCTTTGAGTTGAATCCTCAGCTCATTATCATGGTGCAGCAAAATTGCCAGTATTCCGGTCTTCCACAGGAAGAACCTACAGAGTTTCTAGCACAGTTTTTACAAATTGCTGACACAGTACATGATAAGGAAATAGATTAGGATGTCTACAGACTATTACTGTTTCCATTTGCTGTGAAAGATCAAGCTAAGAGGTGGTTAAATAACCAACCTAAGGCCAGCATAAGGACATGGAAACAGCTGACAGAAAAATTCCTGAATCAATACTTTCCCCCAAAACGGATGACACAGCTAAGGCTGGACATCCAAGGCTTTAAACAAGGAGATAATGAATCTCTTTATGATGCCTGGGAGAGATACAGAGAGATGCTACGAAAATGCCCCTCTGAAATGTTTTCAGAGTGGGTTCAGTTAGACATCTTCTATTATGGGCTTGCAGAAGGAGCTCAGATGTCTCTAGATTACTCCGCTGGTGGATCTATCCACATGAGAAAGACAATTGAAGAGGCTCAAGAGCTCATTGATACAGTTGCCAGGAATCAGCATCTGTACCTAAGCAGTGACCCTTCCATGAAAGAAGAGGTTAAAATAGTAACTGCTGAACTCAGTCCTGTGAAACAAGCTGCCGAATTCAATCAGCAATTGGATTTTCTAACAAAGCAGTTAGCTGAATTCAAGGATAAACTACAAGAGACAAGGACGGCTAATATAAATGTGGAAGAACAATTGAAGCAAACCAAGCAGCAGCTGTCAAGACAAATAATAGAAGAATGCCAAGCAGTTCAATTAAGAAGTGGAAAAACATTACATACCCCACCTCAAGGCAGCAAAGAGCTAAGGAATGAGAAAACCATCCAAAATTTACCTGAGGACAGTAAGAGCCCAGGGAAAAGTAATTCTGGTGTTAAAACGCCAGAAATTTGGTGGAAGGCTAGCGCTGAACGCCCAGACCCTGCCCAAGACTGGCGTTCAACGCCAGTAACAAGCAAGGACTGGCGTTCAACGCCAGAAACAAGCAAGGATCTGGCATTGAACGCCCAAAATGGGCAAGATCTGGCGCTGAACGCCCAAAATGGGCACAGTTCTGGCGTTCAGACGCCAGGAACAGACAATGAGTTGGCGTCTCACGTCACTCCAACTTCTAACTCTGGCACTCAATTGCCAGTGAGGGATCAGACACACACACGTGCTGATGACAACCCCTCTAAAAAGGCTTCTTCAACCACGTCTGTAGGCAATAAACCTACAGCAACTAAGGTTGAAGAATATAAAGCCAAGATACCTTATCCTCAAAAACTCCAGAAAGAGGAGCATGATAAGCAATTTGCTCACTTTGCAGATTATCTCAGGACTCTTGAAATAAAGATTCCATTTGCAGAAGCACTTGAGCAAATACCTTCTTATGCCAAGTTCATGAAAGAGATCTTGAGTCATAAAAAGGATTGGAGAGAAACAGAAAGAGTTCTTCTCACTGAAGAATGCAGTGCAGTCATTCTGAAAAGCTTTCCTGAAAATCTTAAAGACCCTGGGAGTTTTCTGATACCATGCACACTAGAAGGTAATTGCACCAAGACAGCTTTATGTGATCTTGGAGCAAGCATCAACCTAATACCAGCATCCACTATCAAAAAGCTTGGTTTAACTGAAGAAGTTAAACCAACCCAGATATGTCTCCAACTTGCTGATGGCTCCACTAAATACCCATCAGGCGTGATTGAAGACATGATTGTCAGAGTTGGGCCATTCGCCTTTCCCACTGACTTTGTTGTGCTGGAAATGGAGGAGCACAAGAGTGCTACTCTCATTCTAGGAAGACCCTTCCTAGCAACTGGACGATCCCTCATTGACGTCCAACAGGGGGAAATGACCCTGAGAGTCAATGATGATGAGTTTAAGTTGAACGCTATCAAAGCCATGCAGCATCCAGACACATCAACAGACTGCATGAAAGTTGATCTTATTGACTCCTTGGTAGAAGAGATCAACATGGCTGAGAGTCTCGAATCGGAGTTGGAAGACATCTTTAAAGATGTTCAGCCTAATTTGGAGGCTTCAGAGGACATGAAAGAGCCTCTGAAATCTCTTCTGGAAGAGGAAAAACCTCCTAAACCCGAGCTCAAGCCATTACCACCATCCTTGAAATATGCATTTCTAGGAGAAGGTGACACTTTTCCAGTGATCATAAGCTCTGCTTTAAATTCACAGGAAGAGGAAGCACTTATTCAAGTGCTGAGGACACACAAGACAGCTCTTGGGTGGTCCATAGGTGACCTTAAGGGCATAAGCCCAGCTAGATGCATGCACAAAATTTTATTGGAGGATAATGCTAAACCAGTGGTTCAACCACAGAGACAGCTAAATCTAGCCATGAAGGAAGTGGTGCAGAAAGAGGTCACCAAATTACTAGAGGCTGGGATTATTTATCCTATTTCTGATAGCCCCTGGGTGAGCCCTGTCTAAGTCGTCCCAAAAAAGGGAGGTATGACAGTGATTCATAATGAAAAAAAATGAACTGGTTCCTACAAGAACAGTTACAGGGTGGCGCATGTGTATTGACTACAGAAGGCTCAATACAACCACCAGAAAGGATAATTTTCCTTTACCATTCATAGACCAAATGCTAGAAAGACTGGCAGGTCATGATTATTACTCCTTTCTTCATACTCAAACACTTATATTCTAGTGGCAGTTGACTATGTATCAAAATGGGTTGAGGCCATTGCCACACCCACCAATGATACTAAAACAGTGCTGAAGTTCCTCCAGAAACATATCTTTAGCAGGTTTGGTGTGATGGGGGCACTCACTTCTACAATAAACAGCTTTACTCTGCCATGGTTCGGTATGGAATTCGCCATAAGGTGGCTACTCCATATCATCCACAAACTAATGGGCAAGCTGAAGTCTCTAACAGAGAATTAAAGAGAATCCTAGAATGGACAGTAAGTACCCGTAGAAAAGATTGGGCAAGGAGCTTGGATGATGCTCTGTGGGCTTACAGAACAGCATTCAAGACCCCTATAGGGACCTCTCCATACCAACTCGTGTATGGTAATGCCAATAAGGGTAGCAATCTGGCGTTCAACGCCAGAAAAGGACAACAACTGGGCGTTGAACGCCCAGGAGATCAGCATTTGGACATTGAACGCCCAAAACAGGCAGTGTTTAGGCGTTCAAACGCCAGGATGATGGGAAGGTGGCAAACTCATTTTTCTTCATATTTTTTCATTCTAATCTTGATTTTCATACTTCAATTCATGATTTCTTGCATAAAC
>NC_029793.2:49019519-49021871 GCF_000816755.2 Arachis ipaensis | reverse complement strand
GCTGATCATCTGTCCCGGATAGAGCCAGTAGAAGGGACGCCCCTCCCCTCTCTTGAGATCTCTGAGACTTTTCCGGACGAGCATTTATTCGCCATTCAAGAAACACCATGGTTTGCCGATATTGCAAACTATAAAGCTGCAAGGTTCATACCCAAGGAGTACAACAGGATACAAAAGAAGAAATTAATTACTGATGCAAAGTACTACTTGTGGGATGAACCTTATCTCTTTAAGAGATGTGCAGATGGAATAATCCGTAGGTGTGTGCCTAGAGAGGAAGCACAGAGGATCCTGTGGCATTGCCATGGATCTCAATATGGAGGCCATTTCGGAGGTGAGCGAACAGCCACCAAGGTCCTAAAAAAAACAAATCTATCTTTTCAACTCATCAATATCTTTTTCAAAATCTCCACTTTATCTTTTTCAAAATCTAGATTTATCTTTTTCAAAAATCTTTCATATCTTTTCAATTTTAAACTATATCATCTCTTATCATATCTTCTATCTTAACTTTTTCAAATCAATCTCTTTTATCATATCTTTATCTCTTTTTTCGAAAACCCACCCTCCCTCCCTTTAAATTTGGGTTCGGCCTCCCTCCCCTTCCATCAACAATTGCACCTAGCTCTCCTTCTATCCCTCTCCTTTCTTTTCTTTTGCTTGAGGACAAGCAAACCTCTAAGTTTGGTGTGTTTATCCGCGATCACTAAGATCATGGCTCCTAAAGGAAAACAACCCACTCCAAGAGGCAAGAAAGAGAGCGTTCCAAAACCACTTTGGAATCAAGGGAAGTTCTTATCTAAAGAACATTCAGACCATTATAACAAAATAATGGGTCTGAGATCAGTGATCCCGGAAGTCAGATTCGATCTGAAAGAAGATGAATATCCGGAGATCCAGGAGCAAATTCGAATCAGGAACTGGGAAGTCCTAGCTAATCCTGAAACGAAAGTGGGAAGGAATATGGTCCAGGAGTTCTATGCTAATATGTCGTAGACTGACAAGCAAAAACTATCTGGAACTGCTTTCTATGAATATCGGACCATGGTCAGAGGAAAGATTGTTCATACCACCCCTGACAAGATCAGAGAGATCTTAAAGTTACCTCAGCTGAAAGATGATCCAGACTCCTTCAACAGGAGAATGATGAGAACAGACAAGGGCCTGGATAAGATTCTAGAGGACATATGTATCCCTGGAGCCAGGTGGACCACTAACACAAAGGGTGTCCCAAATCAACTCAAGAGAGAAGATCTCAAACCAGTCGCCAGATGATGGCTGGACTTCATTGGGCATTCTCTGTTGCCTACTAGCAACCGTTCTGAAGTCACAGTTAAAAGAGCAGTGATGATCCATTGCATCATGATGGGAAAAGAAGTGGAAGTTCATTAGCTGATCTCAGCTGAACTCTACAAAATTGCTAACAAAAATTCTAAAGAAGCCAGGTTGGCTTATCCAAACGTGATTTCTCTACTCTGCAAGGACGCTGGGGTAAGGATGGGAATAACTGAGTATATCTCAGTCGAGAAACCAATCACCAAAGCATCAATGGAAAAACAACAAGCACAGTATGATCCCACTAAGAAGAAAACACAGGAATTTCTCCCAGAAATCCCTCAATCTGAATACTGGGAGTATCTTGAGACGTCTGTTACCAAGATACGGGAAGCTATGGAACAAATAATAAAAGAACAGAAGGAGCACAGTCAAATTCTCACCGATATGTTTAAAGAACAAGAGGAGCAAGGGCGTGACTTGAGGGACTTGAAGCGCCAGAAGTTATCTCTTGAAGGACCAAGCACCCCAAAGATCCGAGGAACACCCGTTTCCCAGAACTAAGGTTGTTAAATTCTAATTTCTGCTTTAACTCTGTGATAGTGTTGTTATAGAAGTTCACCTTAGGAGTCATATAGTAGTAATTAGTATCTATTTTGATTTTATCTCCAATTAAGCCATAGTTTATTTTTCTCATCATCAGCAAACATGAATAAAATAGTAGATCTTTTGAATAAGAGGCAATAAAATTTTGAGTTTTTAATAAGAGAAATTCTAATTAGTTACATGTGGTGGCAATACTTTCTGTCTTCTGAATGAATGCTTGAACAGTGCATATGTCTTTTGAATTTGTTGTTTAAGACTGTTAAATATGTTAGCTCTTGAAAGAATGGTGAACATGAGACATGTTATTGATAATCTGAAAAATCATAAAAATGATTCTTGAAGCAAGAAAAAGTAGCAAAAAAAAGAGAGAGAAAAGCAGAAAAAGCCAATAGCCCTTAAAACCAAAAGGCAAGGGTAATAAAAAGGATCCCAAGGCTTTGAGCATCAATGGATAGGAGGGCCTAAAGGAAT
>NC_029793.2:49013057-49019444 GCF_000816755.2 Arachis ipaensis | reverse complement strand
CAGTCCCGCTCATCTAATTAGAATCTGAGCTTCACTCAAACACTCTGAGATATTATTGCTTCTCAACCTACTAGTCTTCTATTTTATTTGTCTAGTTGCTTGAGGACAAGCAACAGTTTAAGTTTGGTGTTGTGATGAGCGAATATTTTATACGCTTTTTGGGGTTAATTTCATATAGTTTTTAGTATGTTTTAGTTAGTTTTTAGTTTATTTTCATTAGTTTTTAGGAAAATTTCATATTTCTGGACTTTACTATGAGTTGTGTGTTTTTCTGTAATTTCAGGTATTTTTCTGGCTGAAATTGAGGTAGCTGAGCAAAAATCTGATTCAGGTTGAAAAAGGACTGCTGATGCTGTTGGATTCTGACCTCCCTGCACTCAAAGTGGATTTTCTGGAGCTACAGAACTCTAAATGGTGCGCTTCCAATTGAGTTGGAAACTAGACATCCAGGGCTTTCCAGCAATGTATAATAGTCCATTCTTTGCTCAAGGATAGACGACGTAAACTGGCATTCAACGCCAGTTCTCTGCCCAATTCTGGCGTCCAGCGCCAGAAAAGGATTAAAAGTTGGAGTTCAACGCCAGAAATGGATCCAAACCTGGCGTTGAACGCCCAAAACAACCTTATGCACGTGAAATGTTTAAGTCTCAGCCCCAGCACACACCAAGTGGGCCCCAGAAGTGGATCTCTGCACTATCTGTCATAGTCTACTCACTTTTTGTAAACCTAGGCTACTAGTTTAATATTTAAACAACTTTTAGAGACTTATTTGGTATCTGATGACATTTTAGATCTGAACTTTGTGCTCTTTGACGGCATGAGTCTCTAAACTCCATTGTTGGGGGTGAGGAGCTCTGTTCTGTCTCGATGAATTAATGCAAGTATTTCTGTTTTCCATTCAAACATGCGTGTTCCTATCTAAGATATTCATTTGCACTTCAATATAAATGTGATGAACGTGACAATCATCATCATTCCTCCATGAACGCGTGCCTGACAACCACTTACGTTCCACTATAGAATGAATGAATATCTCTTAGATCTCTTAATCGGAATCTTCGTGGTATAAGCTAGATTGATGGCGGCATTCATGAGAATCCATCATCATCATCATCATCATCATCATCATCATCATCATCATCATCAGTGACTCGTCCATCATCATCATCATCATCATCATCATCATCATCATCATCATCATCATCATCATCATCATCATCATCATCATCATCATCATTTAAGTATTTATCGACTTAAAATAATTATAGATAAGATATAATCATATTAATTTAAAACTCACTTGGTTAAATTTTAAAATAAAAATAAAGATAAAATTTAATTTATATTTGATTTTAACTAAAGATAAGATAACATGATGATTTTTAAGATTGTTCACTTAGTTTAAAAATTAAAAAATAGATAGAATTGAAATTTAACTACCTTTATTAGGTATATATAGTCCCTTAGCTCACTCCGACTAACTTTTTATACTTTGACAAATTATTCCAAATATTAATCATTTAACCAATTTTACTCATACAATATTCTTCAATTGATAACAATCATGGATATTCCTCCTAACGAGAATTTAGTTCCCAATGATGCATGTAATACACAGAATGTCTCATTGGCTACAGACTGTGATCTTATCACAAATGATCTAGTTGATCAAATTGGAAGTATAATTCTCAATGCCAAGGTAAGACTTAATGGCTTTTTATTTTTTATTGGATTTAAGTATGAGTAATTTAATCTTTTATATTTTTTATATAAGATAACCTAGCTATCAACGATGGTGTTATTCAAAACAAGAATCTAGATAAAAGTGAAAAATTGTTCAATAAAGTAGAGGAGGTCCTCTTTAGCATGCAAGTAATTTAAGTTGGCAAATAGTAATGTAAATTATACTATGTAATATATTTTATGTATATCAATCCATGAAAATAATCAACACATGATCAACATTCTTAGAGGCTCTTCTCGTCTCATTCATATTATACAACATCAAATGAGTTGTTTTCATGCTCTTCATGTTTAATTCCTATCTTCTTTTCGCTATTAGCTGTGGTTAGAGAAACCATAACTCTTTTTGTATCTTTACGACAAAATTAAGAGCATTATCTTTTTTATTTTTACATTTATGGAGTTAATTTACCTAAAATTTTCGCAGTCAATGAGAGTTGTAAACATAACTCGAGATGAAAAAATTGATAAAATACTTGAATCTGTAAGTCGCATTGAGATAATGATTACACAACTGACTCATAACAATGACTTCGAGACTCCAACCAAACTTTCTTCAAAAAAGACACGTCCATTCCCAAACAAATTGAAGGCTTAGGGCTCGGATATTGATATCCATACTACTATATCGGATGATGAAGATCTTATTGAGATGGATAAGAGGTCTTTCACTCCTGATAACGCATTCAACATCGAAATCAATATGGACAAACCAGTATCCCCAACTATAACAGCTGCAACGAGAAAGAAAAACATATCAAAGGTATAGGCATGTGTAGTAAAATTCATACATCAGAATGTTTTTTATTAGTATATTCTTAACAAGATAATAATTGTTTACTAACCTATTTTTTTCTTAGGGTAAGACTATTATGGGAAGACAGAAAAAATTACCTTTCACTCCCCCAGGCAAAATTAGAAAGCCAAAGATTGAATCCAAATCATTCAACAAATCCAAGACGTCTTTTGCACTGAGCCAACTCACAAAAGACTATAGAAGACCCATTTATTTCTTTTCGATTACCAACGTAATTATCTCTTAGAAACTAATCTTTAATAATCTAGTTTGTTATGAGTAGTGCTAATTAACCATCTAGTTTACTATGAGTAGTGCCAATTATTTTGTTTTAAACTTGTAGTCAATGAAGTGTAAATTTATGCCAACTCCAACCATGCATCTTTTGGAAGATCAGATAAAGGCCTGTGTATATGCATTTTCAGCCGTGCTAGATTCATCGTAAGTTGAGCTGATATTAACATGTTGTCAATCAATGAGGATCCATATAATATGTTTTTGGTATTTAATTGATACAGTGAAGAACTTGTGGTAACAGACACAATAAGAGCTACTAGATCAGACTTTGATCATTTCGTACCTAGCAGACCCATTACTGATAAGGTACAGAAACCATCTATTAATTAACTTGCATTTGATTTTTCGCACAATCTAGTAATATATTTGGATTATGGTTCAAATTCTTGAATTAGTGGCATTAGCATGCACTGATGATCAATCTTATGTAAGTTTCAAGACAACATGGCAACTTCCACTGTGATTTGTGGTATGCTCTATAACACCTGACAAGATAATTTTACTGATTATAAGTTGTAAATGTAATGCTAATAAAGTTCCATGCTTTATCATATACTAACAGTTACATGAACGCATTAATATTTTTAGGTAGATGTCTTCAGCAAGATAGATTTAAAGTACAAGATGCAACACTATATTTATAAATTTATGCAACCTAATGCTGACTTAAAATTTGTAAGATTTTTTTTGTCTATTCTTTGTTGAATATAGTTTTTTTCTTATCAACATACATAACTCACGGTAAAACTTTATGGTCTATATATATATGTTCCTATTCAAGAGGGTGATTACTGGTATCTAATGATAATCTCGATTGATGACCGCACAATCTATCACTTGGGCACCCATTTTGAAGATTACAAAATTCACTTTCATGAACGTGTTATTAATACACTAGTAAGGCTAATAAAACTTTTTTGAAGCTTATTTCCTGATATATTGTTTTTAATCTTTAACTACTTAATTGAAATCAGGCAAACGTACTGGAGCAAATCATCATGTCGAACTTTTATAAGGATGATGGCATTCAAGAATATAATAAACAATTTAATGACTATAGAATTAAAAGGCCAGAAGATATACCTCAATGTAGTTCAAGCTGGAACTCTGCAACTTGGGTAATGAAGTGGAAGGATATAACTTTTGAGTTTAAACCAAAGAGTAAAAATAAGGTGAACAGCCAAAATAAATATCTAATATCTATAAATTCATTTTGTGGTACTAATTTATAATAATTAAATTGCAGCTTGAAGATCATGATATTCGCATGATAACTGATGTGCATTTACTCAGGAGTCGGATCAATCAGAATAAGTCACGAATTATAACGTTGGCCAATGAGTTTTGGAATATGCACATAAACCATGAGATGTAAAGATAATATTTGTAATCTAGATAAATTACAATACTTTAGTTATTAAGTATTTATTTGTTAGGTTTGATGGATGTACTTCTTTAGTTATTTTTCAATGACTTCTTAAATACATATTTTCTGCTTTGTAGCTTTACAATTTTATAAATAGTTCTATGCACTATATACATATCTTAGTTAAAAAAAACTCATATTTTATGATAAAGTAATGTCATTTTCATTTATTATTTCAACAATAATGTCATACAAATATTATGACTTGTGAATTCTATATTATGTTATACAATTAATTTGTTTTAAAGAAAAATAAGACTTTTTAAAAAATATATTTGTATAAAAAAAAAACAAGATAAAGGATTGATGGTAATCAATGGCTAAAAGAAAGGGGGTTGAATCTTAACCTCTTTTTTCTGAATATTACTTTCTGACTTTTAAAGGAACTTTAGGAGATATTTTACCTTTTTGTCTCATAACAAGTCAAGAGACATTTTCTTTTTGTCTCGTAACTGGTTAGGAGATATTTTTCAATTTTGTCTCCAACGCAACAGAAACAGAATAAGAGTAGAAGAGAAAGAGAGAATACCACCCAGAAGTAGCCTGGTTCAGCTGCTAGGTGCAATGCAGCCTACATCCAGTCTCCATCACAAAAGTGACGGAATTTCACTATAATCATCAGATTACATACACCAATTCTTCTCTAGGATCTACCCAATCCTATCTGGGACAAATCCAGATTCTATCCCCAAATCTGAACTTGACTTGGACACCTACCAAGCTTTCAACCACAAAGTGCTAGCCGAACTTGCAAGGGAATCTCCACAGGATCACGAAACACAACATACAGATGTACAAAGAAACTCCGAGACATCTATGGCTTTTTCTTAAATTTTGCTCACTGCCTTTTTCCTCTCACGGGTTTTTTCTTACAAACCTTACCATGTTTACCTTTTACCATGAGACTCAAACAGATAAAACTAAAAAAAAAAACAAAATAAAACCCATTGAAGGAGAAGAACTCAGGAAGCTTGGGTATAGCTATGAGAACTCTGTGCTTTACACTTTCTCTCCTTGTCTCAACCCTTGGCAGTTCACCCTTATTATAGAAGGGGAAGCTTCCAAGGTTGAAACCGGTTCAACCAAGCCAGCAACATCTTCTCCAACAAATAGTAACAGTTCGGACAGAGAGAAGAGAGAGGGCAAACCGAAACAGAACCAATATGCATGTACCTCTCTCAACCCTTCTCATCAAGTTCCTTCACTCTGAGCCCTTGATCTTGACTTTGGCTCCAAGAAAGAACTCTGACCCTTGATGAACCTCTAATCCTTGACAGCTCCTTCCTTTCTATATTTGCTTCTTCCTCTTTGTAACTCTAGTAGCTACCTTCTATCTTGGAATAACAAAAATGGAAGTGAGCTTTACCCACTGAGATCTTCTTCTTTGACTGAGGCGGATCTTTCCTATTCTTGGCATGCAAGATCTTGAAGCTCCTCTTCAAAATCTTGCCTTCAATGGCAAAGATCTAGCCACACCATGCTTTGGATCTTTCTTTTGCAAAGACCATCATCATCCTAGCCTTTTCTTTTTCCATTAGCTTCACTGTATTTGTACTTCTCTTCTGATAACTTGTTCACTCTTCTTTCCTGAGTGAAGTGACCGAATGGAAAGAGAGAGAAGAAACAAAATATTCAATGCACAATTAAATGAAATTGAATTGTGAATTTCGGTTACCTATGTGAGCATTTAGCCAAATTGGAATTTGAGTTCCAGTAACCAATGCATGCATTCAATTTAATTAAAATTTGAATTCCACCATCAAAAGAAAGTGGGTAACCGAAGAGTGCATCATCAAATTGGACCCCTTTTGTTTTGTGATTAACGTATGGCTTCCTTGGGTCATATTCTTCATCATTTTGTTTTATCAAAATGGGCTTGAGATTTGGGCTTATCTCCAATTCAAGTCTCAGCAACTTGAATGATCCAATTTGGCACAAAGCAATTTAATTCATTTATCAATTTGGGCTCATGATACTTTGGCCCAATAAACAAAATCTGTATACTAAACAAAATTCATCAATCAAACAATTTGAAACAAATAATAATTTTATAATTTTCTAATTAATATATTAATAATGTTTGATCATCATAATTAATTCAAGTTTTTCAAACTCAACAAGGATC
>NC_029793.2:49010139-49012949 GCF_000816755.2 Arachis ipaensis | reverse complement strand
GGATCTTTCGAGCCACAATAATTTTTTTAAAAAAATCCTCTTATTTATATTAAAGCATATTTTAAACTTATTAAGGTTCAAATTCAGATGAGATTTCAACTAATAGGTATTAAACAAAATCTCTTTACCGTAGCTATAATATTCTTGCTGCAACTGTAATTGAAATTGTTAAATGCAAACTAGAGGATTGAAATCTGATATTTATTATAATTGTTTATGTTAAATGGTCAAACATCCAAATATAGTTGCAGATTACAAGTTTACTTAGATAACTGGATTTAATCATCATACTCAAATAATTTTGTACTTCTTTCATTTAACATAACAAATTTTGTATATCTTTCATTTCCATCTAAGAACTCCACCAATCTCTTCTTCTGCATTTTTGCAGCTTCATCCTCAAATTCTTCAAGTTGAGTAGTCCTCTTCACCAATAAATAATAAAAAAATTAAAATAAATATTATAAATTAAATGACTAGGCATACAAAATATATAGAGACAAATAAGAGGAAGCAATCAAAATTATTATGTAGGTCCTTTACAATTCCAATTAATGTGAACTCCAAGCTTTGATTTTTGCACTCAAAATTTGACAAAACTTTTACACTTCAACGAATTAGTACAGGCATCAAAACTAGATTTGTGTGACATTAATCCATAATTGATCATATATTCATTTTTTGGAATAGATTAGTACTACTATAATAGTCAAAAGATATCTGTCATCACCGTTGGAATTTGGAAAATATGCATGTCAATCATACAGGAAGAAGTTCCAAAACTATTATTTGAATTGCAAACTTATTTGACCTATTAATGTTTGTAATAAGAAATTTACATATCTATGCATATATATTAGATATAAGTGACAAACTTATTTTGACCTATGCATATATATTTGACAAACACAAAATCGTTAGACAATTAATAGAAAAGTATTCTTTTCTTTCTTTAGAATATAGAGCTAAAAATTCAACCTCCAAAAGTTACATATTCCTGAAGCTATGTAAAATCACTTGCTAAAAATGCAGTGTATATTACTTAAACTCCAAGAAAGTTATCCCCTAAAGCCATCACATTATACATATAATCTAAACTACATATATGTGTTGCTGCATTTGGTGACACTAAATAAGATTTAACCATTAAGTTTCACAATCTACAAAAGTTGAGAGAGAGTACAAAACAGTCATTTAATAACAATATAGAGTAAGATGGCTCAAAGCTGTAAACACATCAATAAAAACTGTTGGCAACTCTTGTTAAAACCACCAATTCTCAAATCTTGGAATCCCAAACAGTTGAACACAGAAAAATCACAAATATTAAGTATTCTTCCAATGAAAGAGCATCAACATATAAGTGTTTCAATTAAAGGGTGTATTTCTATATCAACTTTGCACAAATTATGACAAAACCCAGAATCCCATCTTTATATCCAAGCCACCATGCAGCTAATGTCATTGTTAGCTTACTATACTCAGATATCCACAACAATAACCAAAATGAATATTGACAAACAACAAAATTTACTTCATAAGAAAAAGAAGGGGAGAAAAACTAGTTAGGAAATTTAGTTTATCTCGGCGTCATTTTCTGGACCGTCTGATTGTTCAATGAAAGCACTTGTTACCTGAAATACCAAAAATAAGAAAGCAAGCAAGTTGATAAGGCTGGACATTTTATGAAAAGGAACGAGAAGGAAAACAATTTAACTAAACCAATAGCTAGTTAAGACTCACCGATGTGGAGTCAAGACCAGTGAAATCTCCATTCTCAGAGACAGAGCCTCTAGGTGATGACCCTTCCTTAGAACCTTCTGCGTTTGGAGACAGTAGTTGAATTGGGGCCAGATACACCACTCTCAATTTTCACTCCTCAACCAAATGTCCTGCTTTCTTCTTGAACTAGAAAATTCCAACAGCACAAGTCTTATCAATTTACCAAATGAGGAAAGCGAATGATAGAAATTCATAACAGAAATGAGCATGATGAAGTATACCATTTTAGTAGTGATAATGGTAACATTACACGTAGATCGCGGCATGACAATTCCAGTATTTGGATGAACACAATATTTCTTAGGATTGGTTGTTTTCACCTGAAAAATACGAATACACATATTAAACTATGTGAATCTCACACGATGCACTTGAGCATAGGTTTAACTGTGATCAGATCTAATAGATTTTGCGAAATCATTCCTCAATTATAGACCATGTTTATAACTGGTAATGAAAGCACAAATTATAGCCTCAAAACAGAAGCAGAAAAATTTATCATAGAAAAAACCATCAACATTCAAGTAGAATTCAACAACGTTCATCTATCAAGAGAAAATAGAAGGGAAGAACAAAGAATTGGCTATAGATAAAGCTGGAACAAATGCTATGAAACCACCATAGAGATAAAAATTTTCTGAGTTTGATGAAGAAGCTGCGATTAGAGTGAATAGGGGTTGGAAAGCTCAAGAACGACGATGGTGCGATGGATGGTGATAGTGTCTCCTCCTTGCGGCTGATAAGCTAGGTTTCGTTTTGGGGGAAGAGAAATTCGTTTGAGAGAGTGGGAGTAAAGAGGGGTTGGATAGTTCAAGAATGACAACAGCGCGATGGACGGCAGTAGTGTCTTCTTCCATGCGGCGGTGATGGAGGCTATTGCTAGGATTTTTTTGGGGGGAAAAGAACTTTGTCCGAGAGAGTGAGAATTGAGAGGAGAAGGAGGCTGCTGGCTTTCCCATTTTTTGTTTTATACAAAATATTTTTTAAAATTTTTAGTAAGGATCATTATATAAATTTATAAATTTTAG
>NC_029793.2:49005459-49010042 GCF_000816755.2 Arachis ipaensis | reverse complement strand
AAATTATTAATTTATTTAACGTCTAATCAAGAATTATATGACAATTGTTTCATCCAAAAAACATAAACACGAATATTGAAAGTATATACAAAATTTCATTAATAAAGTGAAAAAAAACAATATAAACATAAATGTATAAGTGATTCTCTATGCAAAAACATTTAAGTTCATAAAGGTTGCTAATTATCACTGTCTAAATTAGTCGTCGATTCGATATACATATCACCATCATCTGAACCATTAGCTTCCTCTTCCATAACATTGTTGTCTATGTCCTTTTGCCAAGGACATGTTGTCTTCTTATATCCTTCCATTTGACCACTACAACATTGCCGCTTCTTCTTAGATGGTTGTCCTGAGTCTATATTGGTTTGATGCACATACGGATTGCTACTTTTAGCTATACCTGACTGAGGTTGCTTACTGTCTTTGTCTGCAGCCTTGTAAGATGAATACAATCCCATAATAATGTCACGTGTATCTTGAAATCTTTCTGGGACTTTAGATGCAACAGCGTCCAATTGTTTAGAAAACTCCATCAACGCACTTTGATGACTAATAACAACAGCATTCGTGGTGAACTCACTTGCATCATTGAGTGCTGATTTCACATTCTTTGTCCATCTATCCAACACTAATGACCGGAGAATCTCACAAATGTCTCTGTCAACCAGAACTTTCACAGTATGTTCGCAAGGAATTCCAAATGACTCTATTCTTAAACAAGAACACATGAAGATAATTTGCTCTTGACGAAATTCAACAGTCCACAGAAAATCAGGCCTCCCATGATTACACACAATGTACTTTAAGTAATCATCGTGATTCTCTATGTTTAGCACCCGCATTGATCCAGCTCTAGAAATAAATGGCCGAAACAATAGAAATATCTCATGAGTGTATACCTCAGCAGTAAATCTCTCTAGCAGCTCTATACAAGTTTGCATGACGGGCACCCCACGTATAGATTCATAATCAACATTAGATTCTTTAAAGCGTAAGTGTGCAACACACCTTTGAAAATACTCTACAAAACTTGTCAAATCATACTGTGACTCCACATACCTTGCCACAACTGAGTATAAACCTTCACATCTTGAGGTAGTTCTAAATCCAACAAAAACTTATCTCTTATATATGCAGTAGCCCACATATGCTTCTCTTCATACATGTTATTCACCTACGGCTTATCCTCAAGGCCAAATTCTTCAATAAGGTGAACCCACTTACGCTTAAACACAGGAATCTCGTAGTCTCCCAACATGATTTTCTTGAATTTAGATGTAAAGGATGGATTTTCAATATTGCTAGTCGCATTTCAAATAAGGTGCCAAGCGCATAATCTATGTCTGACTTCAGGAAATACATCTCTTACTGCATTCCTAATCGCCAAGGCCCTATCAATTATTATTGAGATCGGGGTCTTGCCCTTCATTGCAAATATGAGCTGACGCATGAGCCAAATATATATATATATCAGTAGTTTTGTCCACAATTAATGCAGCAGTAAAAACAATTATTTGGTTATGGTGGTTACGTGGCATCAAAAGCAATAACATCTCTGAAGAGTTGGTAGTCTAGTTGGCTAATCCCATCAGACCAGAACAAGTTACGTAACAAACCTCTTGAATCATGCATGCCTTGAAATATAATTGTGGATCCTTCAACCGCATATCCTCTAACTTCTTCAACACTCGTATTGCATCACCAGGAACTTGACGCCTTTGCCGAGTAATCTCATTGTACATATCTCTGGGACCATAGCCAACAAAACCATACCTGCCTACTTGACTAGCTAAAAGATCAAATATCTGTGAAGTGCTAATCCCAGACTTTAGCATGTTCATCATTTGCATAATATCTGCCTCTAATATTTTTCTATGGGCAGGTAACATAGCACTGAATTATGTATCCAATAGATCATGGTTGTATTTATCAGAGAAATAAAAGATATGTCACCTTCTAGTTTCAGGTAAAAATTTAACATCCATTCGGGCTTCACACCCAGTTCTTGTTTCTAATCTAGGCTCCTTCTTCCTTTTTTCCATCATGTAATACTTTTCCTCCCTGAATCCTTGCCTATGACATACAAACTTTTGTTTGTAAACCTCGCCAATACTATTCTTGAAAGTCTTACTCTTTTTTGCACTAAAGCCCTTTGACTTTGAGTACTTCAGATAAAAATCAAATGCAAGCTGCAAAGTAGAAAAGTGATATTTACCAAATTCCTCCACATAATTTTCACTGAAATTAAAAATTGTAGTGTCTTGCATGGAGTCAACCGCATAAGCAGCTTCAAGGGTATCTTCTGACGAATCAGATTCAGAAAATACACTCCCGCAGTAAATTCTTCTCCAAAATCTTGTTCAGATTCATTCTGTTCATCCATCATATCTTGGTCACAAACTAGCTCTTCTTGTTGGTTAATGTCATCATCCTCCTGGTATTGCTCATTGATAAACCACTATTTTATGGTTTATCTTGTACTCAATTGAGTGGATTTTATCAATCTTTACCCACTTATTCATACTATTTGCATGTTTTATATTTTCTTTCCTGATTTTGTGCTATGATTGAAAACATGCTCCTTTGACCTTAATTTCATTAATATCAATTCTCCCTTTATACCATTCGATGCCATGATATGTGTATTAAGTGTTTTCAGAGATTACAGCGCAGGAATGGCTTGGAGGATGGAAAGGAAGCATGCAAAAGTGGAAGGAATACAAGAAGTTGAAGGAACTGCAAAGTTGTTAGCCTGACCCTCTCGCACTAAAACGGTCATAACTCGAGCTACAAAGGTCCAAACGACGCGGTTCCAGTTGTGTTGGAAAGCTAATGTCCGGAGCTTCGATTTGATATATAATATGCTATAGTTGCCCTGATGCTAGGCAACGCGAATGCGTGCTCCACGCGAACGCATCACAGTGACGAAAATTAGCGTGGTAGATTTCTTCTCCATCGATTTCTGGGCTGTTTCTGACCCAGTTTTCAGCCCAGAAAACATATATTAGAGGCTATAAAGAGGGAGAATGCATCCATTCATGGTACAACATATCATCAGTTCATAATTCATAATTTTAGATGTAGTTTTTAGAGAGAGAGGTTGCGTCGGGATTTTTGCCAGAAAAGAAGTTCATAAAAACAGTCGCGTTGTAGATATAGTCTCTAAACCAACAAAAATCCCTTCTTACAAATGTTTTGGTTGTCACAAGTAACAAACCCTTAAAAATTGTTAACCGAGTATTCAAACCTCGGGTCGTCATCTCAAGGAACTGCAAGGAAGTATGTTCTTATTATTGGTTATGGAGGTTGTAAAATCGGGGTTGAGAGTAAAGAGTAGACATGACAAATAATTTAAATGGCAATTAAAATAAATAAATACTGTAAAGCAATCTTTTGGCAAGGTAAGAGAAATTGGAAGTCCAACTTAGTTATCTCTCTCAGCAATAATGAAAGTTGAATCTAAATTCCACTTAGTTAACCTTTACTAAAGTAAAAGAAAGTCAAGGGACTAATTAGTTTGACCTTCGAATCCTATTTATTTTCTAAGAAAAAGTTGGAATTATTGAAGTTCAGTTCAATTAGTAAGATAACGATTATCAATTATGCTGAGTTTAATAATGTGGAGTTACTGATTTCTTAACCAAGACCAAAAGGGAAAAAGTAAAATTGTTGGAATAAAAATGTCCTTAGATGGAAAGCAATGGTAACACAAATTAAGGAGAAAGCAATCAATAACTGAAATACCTCAAATAATCATTAATTCAAATCATAACATGGAAAGGGTTCATAAGTCAAGTTGGCAACATTTATAAGTACGAATAAAAGCATTAAAGTAAATATTAAACCTGGATCGAGAGTCACTCTTACAAACTAAGAGAAGTCCTAAATCCTAATCCTAATCCTAAGAGAGAGAGGAGAGAACCTCTCTCAAACTAAATCTAAATCATGGAAAGTGAAAATTGGCGAGCTCTCCCTGAATAGATGTGTTCCCTCACTTTGTAACCTCTGGTCTATGCCTTCTGGACTTGGATTTGGGCCAAAAAGGGCTTCAGAATTCGCTATGAGCATTTTCTGTAATTTCTGGTGCGTGGCCTCTGTCACGCGTCCGCGTGGGTCACGCGGTCGCATCATTCGGAGCATTTCCTTGACACGCAGTCGCGTCAGTCATGCGACCGCGTCATGTGCGTTCTGCTTAAGGCGCGCGGTTGCGTCAGTCATGCAGCCGCGTCACTGCTGATTCGCGCTTGGCACGCGATCGCTTCGTCCATGCGATCGTGTGGATGCCAGTTTCTTCAGAAGCTCCGTTTTGTGCTTTCCTTCCATTTTTGTATGTTTCCTTTCCATCCTTTAAGTCATTCCTACCTTAGAAGATCTGAAACTACTCAACACACTAACCACGGCATCGAATGGAAATAAAGGTAATTAAGATAATTAATATTAAAGCATAGGAAACATGTTTTTCACATACATCACATAATAAGGAAGGGAAAGTAAAACCATGCAATTAATATGAATAAGTGGGTGAAGGATTGAATAAATCACTCAAATTAAGCACAAAATATATCATATATATCATA
>NC_029793.2:48995653-49005382 GCF_000816755.2 Arachis ipaensis | reverse complement strand
TTTTTATCCCATGTGCATTGCTTTTATTTTGCATTGGGGAATTCTTTTGTATCCCCTTTTATTAAATGCTGAAAAATAACTTTTTTTTTTAATGCACATGGTAATTGATCACTTTGATTTCTCATGAGCATGCTTCCCAAATTTTCTGAGTTATTTTATTTCTTTCAACTCTTCTACCTTTTGTTTCTATCATCCATGTTCCCAATAGGTTTCCCACATTTTAATCTATTCATAATTTTCTATCTTAAGCTAACCAAGGATTCAACTTGGGATTTTATTTTGTTTTTCTGCTTAAGGCTAGTAGTGTGGCTAAATAGAATAAAAGGGGTTTTAAAGGCTCAAGGGGGCTAACAAGGGTGATGTGAAAGGTAGGTTATTTTGTTGTAAGTGAGCTAAAATAAAATGATGGCCTCAATCATTCTTTTGGTATGTATCTATATTCTATAATTGGACATATATATTAAAGCAAAGTAAAGAACATCAGAGTAAAAAGAAGCGAAACACACAGGAATGAAATTATGGTTTGAATGCAACCATACAATTAAGCTCAAGACTCACAGGCTGTGTGTTCTCTAACTCAGGCATCATATATCATTCATACATGTTATGCAGGTTTAGTTAAAAATTCCCATTATTCTCATAAAAAAATTATTTAGGGTAGCCTTTAAAGTTTTAATGTTCCTCCTTGATGAAATGTTGTCAACTTAACTATATGATGTAATGTTATATATACAAGGTTTATGGATTTAAATCTGTTATGTTCAATTTCCTAGCTTACTTCCTTTTTATATTTTTCAATTTAACTATGCTATATTATGCTAAAAAGGGTAAACTATACTAATTAATCCACTAATAAGTCAAAATTGCAAACTAAACTAAATAACTAAAAATATGAACTAAAAATGCAAAATGCAAAAATAGAGTAAAAATACATAAAAGCAGCAATATATAAGTACTCAGAAAATAACAGTAAAAAGAAAAATACAGAAAAATATCCAAAATAAAAGAAAAAGAGATGTAGTGGTTCACCAAAATAAAACGCCAGAGATGGCGACCTCCTCACACTTAAAATGAAGCATCGTCCCTGATGCTCAGTCAAGCTGGGTGTGAAGGGGTGTCATCACTGGTAGGGATGGTAGCTGGAGGCTCTGTGGTGGTGGTGGGCTGAGGGTCTGGCTGCTGTAGAGCTGGTGCTGACTGGATCGGGATCTCTGGATCTGCAGCCTCGATCTGATGCGTAACCTTCTGATGTGGTGCAGCCTGCTCTGTGCCTGCCTGCTGATGGATCTCCTCCTGGAAATGAGATCCTCCTCGGGCTCATCCTCCTCCTCCTCGGATGGCTTTGATGGTGTGTCGGGCTCGGAGGGGATATCACCACCCTGTCTGATCATCAGCTTCAGATGCGAATAGCGTCGCTGGCTGTGACGCTCCAATCTCTCATACCGGCGTCGGTTATGGCGCTCCATCTGGTCAAGCTATTGGAATAGGCGGTGCACGAGGCGGTATACGGGTTCAGAGGCCGGTGGAGGTGCAGTGGTGGCAGCAGGGGCAGCAGGGGCAGCCGTGGATGAAGAGGGTCCAGCAGACGGTGGGGCTGTCTCATCAGTAGCAGTGAAGGGTGGTGGTCTGTAGCCCAAAGCTAGGAAGTTCCTGCTGTGAGGAATGATCTTCCTGCAGTCTGCCGCTGGTGGTCTCTCATCGGCATCCTCCCATGGCACGTCAGCTCGACGGCCTAGCTGATCGGACTTGGCGGGGAGCTGGAGAATGTCCTCTATGGCCTCCTCAGTGACTAGAATCTGCTTTCCTCTCAGGTTCACTGCATCTAGGGTGGTGATGTAGTAGTTGCAGTAGAATTCCCAGACCCAAGATGCATTGACCTCTATCAGTGTTCTCTCCAGAAAGAACCATCCTCTTTGCTTGATTTGCTCAGTGGTGTACTGCTGGAGTGCTTCTGGAATCTTCAGGGTTCTCTCCAGGTATAGATTCCTGGAGTTTGCAAATGCCAGATACTTCAGCTCACAGTACCGGTTTGCAAATTTTATTAAATCATTTGCAGGGAGCAGCTGGTCAGCTTTTTCCTGCTGTGTAAAGTTCTTCTCCCGCCATGAGGAATCATGCATGAGGGCAATGATGGACTGGGAGGAATCTCCTCTCTTGCGCTTGCCAGTAGCCTTGCCTTTTCCTTTCCTTTGTGAGGCAGACATCCTGAAAAAAGGGAAACCAGGATATGAATAAAAATAGAGAAGCAAATAGGCAATTTAAACAAAGAAAACTCAAAGCGGCAAAGGAGAATTAGAATGAGGTAAAGGAGTCAAGTAAATGTGCATTAAGGATTGTTTAGTAGTTTAAAATTTGGAAAGGAAGAATTGACAATCCAAAATGTATCAGAATTCAAGTTAAATAGAAAAATTGTCATTATGCCATGGTTAGAAAGTTAGAGGAAAGTGAAAAAATATCAGAAAAGAGATTTTGAAAAGGTTAGTAATGTTAGAATTTGAAAAAGAAGTTATTAAATTAAAATTAGGGAGTCAATAAAATGTAGGTTAAGGTAAGTGGCATAAAGAAAATATTTCATATAACAAGGATTTACAATTATGATTAGAATTAACTCACAACCGAACAAGGAAAACAGGGTGATGTTGATTCTAATAGATATAAAGAAAGCAAGAACTGGAATCAGAATATCACAAATACAGTTTATAAACCAGGAAATCAAAGAGGATAAGAAAGTCTGCCATCGCATTCATGAAACGGTTTGCTTAAAGCAGAGGACAACAGAGTTCAGATTGTTAAACCAAAACATTAATGAAAACAATTTACAAAAAATTTGGGCAGCATTCTGGCTAAAATTGGATTGTCCCGGAAAATAAACAGCAAACAAGGCAGTTCATATGAATAAAAAACTTGCTGCAGGTACCTATAATTAATAGAAACATGAAAATTCAGAGTAACAAGCAACAAAAGCAGGAAATCACCACATATGAACAAGGTCACAGGAACAGCAGAGTCCCAGTTTTGATAAAACAGAAACATGAACAGTGCAAGTAAACAGACCTAGATCCACTAACCATAGCCTAATCTACCTAACAACCTAAAATCCACTACAACATGCATATCTAGCTATCCTAAGCATGAACAGAAACGGAAAAAATAAAAAACTACGAACGGATAAAAGGGGTTGCGTGCTGCGGAACCTGGAAGGCTGAATAAGGAGAGGAGGCAGGAAGGTGGTTGGGTGGTGGTGATGGTGGCGTCCGGTGCGGTGGCGGGCACGGCGGCACGGTGGCTGCAGCGTGGCAGTTCGGTCAGGGGAAAGGGAGGGGTAATGGGTGGAATAGGGGAGGGGTAGGATAGAGGAGAGGGGGTGGCGTGGCTGGGATGGTCGGCGGTGGTGGGTGGTGGTCCACGGAGGGTAGTGGCGGAGAGAGGGGGGAAGAGAGGAAGAAAGAAGAAGAAAGAAGGGGAAGGAGGAAGGGGGGCAGGTGGCGGCGGCGTCTGGACGGTGGCGGCGTCTGGGTGGTGGTCGGGGTGGCGGCAATGGTGGCTGGGTGGTGGTTGAGAGAAGAAGAGGAAGAGAGGGAGAAGAGGGTTGGGGAGGCTGCGCGACTGATAGGGTTCGCGTGGCTGGGGGGTTATATTTTCAAATCCACGCGATCACGTGGGGATGCGGTCGCGTGGTGGGGGTGAAAATGGGAGTGACGCGATCGCGTAGGGCACGCGATCGCATGAGAGGGGTGGAAGAGGGAATGACGCGATCGCGTGGGTCGCGCGATCGCGTCACTGGAAATTGTGCTAAACGCACGACTCCAGCACCGTTTCAGCGCAACTCTCTGTCTCGCCCTAGGGTGTTGTGCAATTCATGCGACGCGATCGCGTCGCTCATGCGGTCGCGTGGGATTGGTTTTGTGCAAGTGACGCGATTGCATGGGGTATGCGATCGCGTGGGCCAATTTGTGCAAAACGCACAAGGGCCGCATGATTCCAGCCTAACTCTCTGGACGTTGGATTTTTGACACCGATCTCCAAGGCACGCGGCCGCGTGGATGACGCGGTCGTGTGGATAGTGTATTCGCAGTATGACGCGATCGCATGGGGCATGCGGTCGCGTCGTGCATCCCCTTTTTTTTATGTGTATGATAGATGCAGAATGCAATGATTAACATGAATGCTATGCATGATTCCAGGTTCAATGAAGTAAAATGAAAGGAAATAAAAATGAAAGCAATTAACAAGAAATAAATTGAAAAAGAAGCGACCATACCATGGTGGGTTGTCTCCCACCTAGCACTTTTAGTTTAAGTCCTTAAGTTGGACATTGTAGGAGCTTCCTGCTATGGCGGCTTATGTTTAAATTCGTCCAAAAATCTCCACCAGTGCTTGGAATGCCAATAGCCTCCGGGGTCCCATACTAGGCATGTAAAGCTTCTAAGCAGCTTCAGACAAATTTTCAGGCTCCGGGGGTGACGAATGTCAGAATAGATTCCAGGATCCCAAGCTTTACTATTAAATCCGCCTCTGTCTTGATCTATATGCTTCCATCCGGGCGGTTTAAAATGTAGAATCTCACCATGGTGACCAAACGTTCTCTGTGATCCATGCAATTGATCATGATACCAATCCGTGTACTTCGAGGTGAAGTGTGGAACCTTATTGAACCTTGTGCACCAACTCTGAGTACGAGCCATTTCCCTCTTACTCTTAAAGCCGCAAAGAGCTCTAAGCTGGCCATCTGTTTCAAGTAAACCATATTCAAGTGAATAAGTAAAGTTAAAGGTTAAGGATTGTACCCACTTGAAGCTTGTATTAGGTCGTAATGGCCTTGGGATAGGTGTTTCTGGTGGTTCTGTAAGTTCTACTCCCTGGTGCTCTTCTGTGAATTCCTCCACTTTCTTGCAAGGTTCTACAATTGTATCTGTGTCCTGGTCAAAGTCTTCTATGTCTTCCTCATCACTTGAGTCATAGATTGGAGGTTGAGAGAAATCTACCTCTGCATCATCTTCATATTCACTTGGGGAAGATTCTTCGATCTCAGAGAATTCACTTGCGGATGCAAGTTCATTACTAAGAGAATTTAACTTGTGACTATCATCATCAAGGGAATTTGTGTCCTGGGTTATTCCGTCTGATTCTTCATAAACAACTTGCCTTAGAGATTGTACAATATCCTCCTTAGCATCAACTGTAGCGTCCTTGACGGAGTTCTCCTCAGTTCTAGATTCCCATGGAGGTTCAGCATCTCCTAGATCTTCAACCAACTCTTCTTCCTAAACAATGACAGCTTCTTCTACTTGTTCTAGTATGAATTCATTCTCTGTCTTGTTCACTGGAGTTTCTGGTATCTCTTTCATGCTATGCTCTTCATTAGATTTTTCACATGGGGCTGTGGCTGATCCTTGTGTATTTGAGCGCCTAGAAATCCATTGAATTACTACTTGCTCCAGTTGTCGAATGGTTGTTTAAAATTTATTTACTGTTTCCTTTAGGCTAACCTCTGCTTCTCAGGTTGCCAGACTTGGACATGATACAAAGGAAACTGGTGGTGACTGGGAGTGATTGGATCGGTGCTGGGGTAAGGAAGGATCATATGGTGGCGAATGGTGAAGAGAAGCTTGTGAGTGTGGTGGTTCGAGGTTATGTTGAAAGGATGGTTTATATGCACGGGGTGGGGCTTGTTGGTAGTTACAAGGGTTCCCTCACTTTGTAACCTCTGGTCTATGCCTTCTGGACTTGGATTTGGGCCAAAAAGGGCTTCAGAATTTGCTATGAGCGTTTTCTGCAATTTCTGGTGCGTGGCCTCTGTCATGCGTCCGCGTGGGTCATGCGGTCGTGTCATTCGGAGCATTTCCTTGACACGCAGTCGCGTCAGTCATGTGACCGCGTCATGTGCGTTCTGCTTAAGGCGCGCCGGTCGCGTCAGTCATGCGGCTGCGTCGCTGCTGATTTGCGCTTGGCACGCGATCGCTTCGTCCATGCGATCGCGTGGATGCCAATTTCTTCAGAAGCTCCGTTTTGTGCTTTCCTTCCATTTTTGTATGTTTTCTTTCCATCCTTTAAGTCATTCCTACCTTAGAAGATCTGAAACTACTCAACACACTAATCACGGCATCGAATGGAAATAAAGGTAATTAAGATAATTAATATTAAAGCATAGGAAACATGTTTTTCACATACATCACATAATAAGGAAGGGAAAGTAAAACCATGCAATTAATATGAATAAGTGGGTGAAGGATTGAATAAATCACTCAAATTAAGCACAAAATATATCATAAAATATGGGTTTATCAGAGGTTCTCTCCTCTCTCTTAGGATTTAGGATTAGGATTCCTCTTAAAGGAATTAGGATTTCTTATTATTTCGACTTACAATTTCTTCTGAGTTCCAGGTTCAATGTTCCTTTTATTTATTTTTCTAATTTAATTTATGAATTTTTTCATGTTAGATTTGAATATTCTATTTAATATAATTTGAGGTATTTCAGTTTATGATTCTTATTTAGCTTTTTATAATCTTGGCTTTAATTGATTAACTGGAGGCTCTTGAGTTATTAAACTTATCGTGATTAACTGGAATGCCACCCGGTTGGAACACTAATGATCAACAAGAAAACGGGTGCAAAAGCAAGATTTGGGACCCCGGAATTCAGTCTAGAAATCAACACTCTTGGGGCCTTGTCACTTGCTTTAACCTGCTTGAAGGCTCTCTGCGCCTAGTTTGGGACCCTGGAGGCCATTGGAATCACAAACATTGGTGGAGATTCCTGGATGAGTTCAAGCACAAGTGATAAACCACTATTTTATGGTTTATATTATGCTTAATTATGCGGTTTTATCAAATCTTTACCCACTAATTCATATGATAAGCATGCATTTATAATTCCTTCCTAAAAATACTTCATGGTTGAAAACTTGCTTCCTAGAGACTTTTAACTTTGTATTTTTAATTCTCCTTTATCCCATTCGATGTCGTGATCTGTGTGTTAAGTGTTTCAGGCTTTATAGGGCATGAATGACTTGGAGATTAGAAAGGAAGCTTGCAAAATAGAAGGAACACAAGAAATTGAGGAGATGACCAGCGAGAAGTGACGCGGACTCATGGCTCACGCAACCGCGCAACATAGAGGAAATTGCAGTCACGCGGACGCATGGCTCACGCGACCGCGCGGATTGGAAACTGCACACATGACGCGAAGGCGTGGACGACGCGCACGCGTGGCAAGGCAAAACGCTGGATGACGCGATCGAGTGACGAGCGCAATCTGCAGAATTCGCTGGGGGCGATTTTGGGCCCTGTTTTGACCCAATTTTCGGCCCAGAAAAGCATATTAGAGCCAGGGAACATGCAGAGACCAAAAGAACAACATTCATTCCACATAATTTTAGTTTTTAGATCGGATTTTACCTCTCCTCTAGGTTTTCTCTCTACACATTCATAGTTCTTAGGATTTTGATTTTATTGCTTTTTGGATTGGGATATTGAGAAGAGTTATTACCTCCGTCAGAACTTCATCATTCTAGTTTGTTTCCTTACTTATCTCTTACTCTCCCATGTCTTCAATTTATTCAGAATTACTATTGGATTATTTTTAGAATTTATTAATACAAGAACTACTTTTATTTTTAATTGATCTTTTTTATTATTATTTATCATGTCTTTCTTTATTTCCCTTTCTTATGTTGTGAAGTTTACATTCATAATGAGCGAGTAGTTCCATAACTTGATTGGGAGTTGATTGAAAGGAGGACATTGAGTTGGAATGCTCAAGAGAAAAATTGTGATTGGGTTTATTGTTGGATTGTCCTCTAGTCACTGACACTAATCCTTTCCAAGGGGGAGGATTGGAACTTGTGAATAGAAATAGCTTTCCAACTTGCTTGACTTTCCTCTACCTAGTAAGGGATAACTAAGCAGAACAACCTTCAATTATCAATTAATCTTGAGAGTACTCCATCAAGGATAGGGCTTCCAACTAATCTACTCCCGGTCAAAGTTTTTATTTAAATTACATAATTTCTCTGATTTAATTTCCTGTTTACCAACTCAAGCCATTTTAGACAACATCTGATTAATAAAATAGCACACCTTTTTGCAACTCATTGGGAGACGACCTGGGATTCATACTCCCAGTATTTTAATTTTAATTCTGTGACAACCCTTCTAAATTGATAAGTGGATTTTCGGTTGGTTAAGAACTGTACTTGCAACGTATCTCTTATAACAATTTCTTAAGTCGCCAATTTCTGCCACGTCAATTTTTGGCGCCGTTGCCGGGGAGTTGCAATAGAGTGCTAAGTTATTGATTGAAATTTATTTATTTGCATTTTATTTTATTTTTGCTACTATGAGCTACATGTTTCTTTCGTTAAATGACGCGTTCACTTCCTGATCCAAGCTTGCCAGTATTTGATCCTGAGATTGAAAGAACTATCTCACGAATAAGGCAAGCTAGGCGTCGGTTAGTCCTCTTTGAGGGCGAATCTGAAACGTCACTTGAGGAAGAAACAAGCTCCCTTTCTGTTGATTCGGTTGATTTTCGTGTAGGTGACATGGCAGCACCTAGGAGAATTACTATTTAGGAGGCTGGAGCCCCTGATTTTACAATGCAACCGTTTCAAGCGCATCACCCAACAGTGGCTACGGATTTTGAAATAAAGACTGCACTGCTCAACTTGATGCCTAAGTTTCATGGCTTACCTGCTCAAGAGCCTATCAAGCACCTGAGGGATTTCCAAGCAGCCTGTTCTATTGTCAGGCGTGATGGTGCAGATGAAACTCCAATTTTGTTAAAAGTCTTCCCATTCTCTCTTGAGGGAAAGGTGAGAGAGTGGTACTACACTCAACCCGCAGCAACTGTTTCTGACTGGGATACGCTCAGAAGAGAATTTTTGGAAAAATTCTTTCCAGCTGAAGTTACTGATAAACTGAGGAAAGACATTTCCATGATTGTTCAGGACGAGTCTGAAACTCTCTAGGAATACTGGGAGCGCTTCAACAACCTTCTGGAAGCATGTCCCCACCATATGATTGACAAGATAGTGTTGCTCGTCTATGTCACACAGGGCATGAGGCCCCAAGATAAAACCACATTGGAAAGTACTAGCAATGGGTCTATGAAAAAGTACAAGACCACTGATGAGGCATGGCAATTGATCAGCGACTTGGCTGAGACTACAAGGAATCACAGGCAGAAACAAGACCGGTCAAAGGCTGTTGCAGAGGTATCTTCTAGCAAAGAAACTACTGCTCTGGCTCAGAGTATATGTGAAATGACCAACTTACTGAAGCAGATGCAGTTGAGTGAACAACAAGCACAGCAAGGCCAACAGCTCATAGAAGAACGGGCGCTCAGTACGACTTAAAAGGGGAAACAGACCCTCTCCTCAGGATCAGGGGCAACTAGCTCATAGTCCTTCTCATCCTTCCTATTTCCACACACCCTATGAAACCTCCTAAACTTCTCACAGTACTCCCAGTCTACAACCGTAACACAACACAAGACTACAGAATCTAACCAATTAGCAAGACCAAGTGGAATTTTTGACATTTCCATAAGATTCCTACGAGACATGTATGCTACACCTACAACAATAAAAAACAAAAAGCCATCACTACAAGTAGCTCTGACAAAACCCAGCAATAACACTCAACCAGCTAAAGGGCGCCCCAGTCTCGCAACATTGACCTCGCGACACAGCAACACCCTTTGGAGGCAACATAAACATAAACAAG
>NC_029793.2:48955455-48995647 GCF_000816755.2 Arachis ipaensis | reverse complement strand
GAGACAGACAAAATAAACAAATGGAGGGGTCCACCCCCGATGGAGCCACAGAAAGACAAATCATCATCACTAAGAGTATAAAAGTAAAATAAAAACGAAAGCGAAGGTACCAACCTGGAGAAAGAAATCGAAAAGAGGAGCACACGAAGATGTCTACGTCAGCAGCGCAAATATCTCCAAGAAAGATACCAGGAAAAGAAGAATTCTTGATCGCAAGGCACAGACGAAGCTTCGAAAAGGGATAAAAAGAAAAGAAGCATCATAGAGAGGAGAAGAAAGAAAAGCGTTTGTGGAAAAGGAAAAAGAAGAAGCCTCAGGGTTTTAAAAAGAGACAAAGGAGGGAAATTGAAACGGCAAAGGAGAATCAAAGGCCCAATCAATGAGCCTTAAAAGCGCTCGCAGAAACCCAAGAAAACTATCGCGCTAACTTATGCCAGCATTTAAAACAAACGTTTCATATTTCGAAATCAAAAGACCATGGTGCTCAACCTACCCGAAGAGGAAATGACCAAGACACCCGACCTACCCAGGGAAGATGTGTTCGACAAAAGGATGCTTGAGCACAACCTATTAAAAAATCAAAGTTTAAGTAGGGACACTGTTCATAATTTGACCCGAGAACTAGGTCTGAGCCGATAAAGGGTAAATGGCCGACCTTCTAGGAGAGCCCTTCTACCTCCCCCGACCTCTTCCAAAGAGGTCGGATATCAACCAATAGGTCTGAAAAGGCCTAATACAGCAAGGTCACCGCCCACTAAAAAGCGGTTACCAAAATTTAAAAGTTTAGTATAACCTTATCTATTAACTAATTTTTAAATTTAATGCTTAAATTTATGTCTTTTATAATATTTTTAAATTTTAAAAGTTAATTTACCAAATGTAATTGTTGTTACTTGTATTTATTGAAAATTATTTTTAATTTAATTTATCAAACATAAATGCAAAAGTATGATTTTATATTAAAATAAGAGAGTAGAGACCATAGACATAGCAGAATCCATGATCAAACAAATCCCAAAACTTTGAACCACCCCCCATGCCATTATTTCCATTTTTCTATGTTTTTGGCTTTCCTGACTCCCACGAGGCACGATAACCTTAACATGTCACCATTTCCATAGCCCCCGCATTGATCGATCAATCTTCCTGCTGTGCAATTCCCAATTCCATTCTCATATATAATCCCTAATTAGGGTTTTTACTTCCACCCCCAATTTCCCTTTCCCCACACTTCCCTCGCAAGGGGAGAAAAATGCCGCAGTCGGTACTGTCAGCATCTGCAGCAAATTCTTCTTCTTCGTCATCTTCTGAAATTCCAGTACTTTCTGGAAGGTTCCACGATTGGGTTTTCGAGTGCCACGGGTTCTGGCACAACGCGGTGCTGATAATCGCGTCGTTCTTGTTCGTTCTGTACTTGGCACTTCAATCTAGAAACAGCTTCCGGAAGCTCTCACATGGCCGCTCTCACATCATCATCTCCTATTACTTCTCCCTTTGGCTCGTTAGCTTGCTCAACCTTGCTTGGTCAACTTTTCAGGTCGCTCACATTATGAGTCTTTCATATTCGTTTGTTTGTTATTGAAATTAATTTTGATGCATCAACCCCTTGTCTACTTGTGTTTAATTTTTTACTTGTACAGTAATTGGCTTAAAAGGTAACTACTGATTAGTGTATACTGAAAGACTCTTTTGACTTGCATTTATATTAAAATTTCAACTTTTTTTTATCAGCACATTATATTTTCAAGTGGTGTTTCATGTTAAGTTTTGTGCATTGGGAAAAAAAATAGTAAAGAGCTTTTGGAAGCGTTTTTGTTGAGCTCCAGTGGATTGCAGACATTGGTGGTGATGACCAGAAAAAAATGGTTTACTGTTAATGCTAAGAAGATTTTGAATGAGCCGTTCAAAAGAGATTTAAGCATAGATGGGCTGAGTTCAGATTTGATTCATGACCAAGGCTTTGTTGTTGTATTGTATTGTTTTCTAATGCTATTTGATGTTTGGTTTTGAAGTTTTAATTCTTTTCAGCAATAGTTGTTTAAGGAATGTCTTGATTGTAAGGTGTTTAAATGTATAAGCTAAGTGAAATCAGGCAAGGATTTATGGCACTGGAGGTGTTTAAATGTATAAGCTTAGTGTCTGAAAGGTAAATTGTTTTAATTCTATGTTGAGGTACAGGTATGGGAGTGTTCTCCTGGAAAAGAGCTGGCATGGAACTTGTTATCCTTGTTCACTACTTCAGGAATGCTGTTTCTTGAAGTGAGCCTGCTTGCCTTCTTATTTGAAGGGAATAATGCCACTGGCTTAGAACCATTGACAAGGACTTTTGGTATCTCGGGAATTGTTGTTGGATTTGATATATTGTTGAAGGTAACTTTTTCCCTGCTAGAAGCCTGCTTCTACTTGTGGTTGTGTATGAATCAATTGTTGGATCTTTTTCCTTTTTGTTAGGCTATATATCTGTTTGCATTTGGGATCCCTTTGTTCATTGACACCAACGACAGTAATCACCACACGAAGTGGAACTTGTGGGTCATCCATAAGCTGGTGCTAACTGTTATTTATGGCTTCATATTGTTCATGTATCACTCCAAGTGGAGAGAGAGGTTACCTGGTGAGTTTAATAATTGTCTGCATTGTTACATCATGTGCATAATTATCCTATGCTTGTGTTTGCTTAGCTTCATTCCCTTTGTTTTTCATTGCAGCAAGACCTGCGTTTTACAAGTATGTTACCATCTTGTTCATCATGAATGCACTTGCACTGTTTGCTTGTGGCCTTAGTGGAAATGGCACTGCTTTTGGTTTCTGGTAAGATTTTACTACATAGCTTTGAAGATTGAAAAATTCTTGGATGGGCACAAAATTGTAATATAACTCGTCTATATCTGTACTCACAAGATGGTTAATGAAACTGATGCTGTGTTAACTTTTGTTTGCAGGTTGTACCATGTCACAGTTGTTTGTTACCATGCCTTTTATCTTCCACTTCTGTATATAACATTTCTGGCAGACTTCTTCCAAATTAAAAACCGTTGTTAAATAGTAAAAAAAATTACTTTAATTTTCATAACACTTTTGAGGACCCCGCAGTCGCCATAGCCATCATAACATAAGCACTATAGTTGCCACTATGGAAGTTCCTTAATTTGTTGATGTAACCAGCGTTCTTATTGTGTTTTGATTACAGGAGGAAGATTTGCACTTGGAAAATGTTTATTACTCTGAAATGAAAGATGCTGGTTTCTTTGAAACCGATTGGGAGTGAGGTGCTATCATTTGTTCAAATCAGATTAATATGGCCTCAAATGTACTAATTGCAGCTCATCCTTCCCGTTCTCGAAATGTTTTGTAAATATGTTAGTTGGTTGCATTATGTATAATAAAGAAATTGTTGTTATACGTTATTTACCAGAATGTGAGAAAAGTAATTAGTCCGAGGGTACTGTTTGCGAACGTACCGAGTTAGTGTAAAATTAGCGTGTTACGTTATTTTCAACAAGAATTGTACTTTTCATTGTGTACAAGCTACCAGTTCATTATGGAACACAGTATCTGATATTGCAAGCTGTATATAGCTTGAATAGGACAATGTCACTCACTTAAGACTTCCGAATACTTGAATAAATATGGGGTATTAATGTATAAGATGTTATTTTTTAAAGATCAAATTTTTCGAAAGTGAGAAAATTAGTAAAATGAGAAAGTGAGGAATTAATTTTTAAGTTAAGACAGTGTGTCCTTTGTTCCTTGATTCGAATTTATAGCTCAAATTATATTTAGAGTGATATGTAAATTGTTCCATATTTTTTGTATTTTGCATTGGATAAATTAGATTTTACTTTTAAAAAAATTTGACCAATTAGTACTTGGTTTTCTAGAATATTAGACAAATAGGTAGGAAAATAAGAAGGAAGATGATGATGGTGGAATAAGAAGAAGAAAACAAAAAGAAGAGAAAAAGATCATTGAAAAAAAACACCGTGGACAAAAGAAGGAATAGGAAGGAAGTAAGACGAGAGAAAGAAACAGAATGCTTGAACAATGGGAAAAAATGGATGTCACTATTTTTTTGTGACTTCTGATAATTTAGTTATTATTTAGGACAATTTACTATAATAAATAAAATGCAAACCAAATTTATCAGAATGGACAAAATGGAAAATGGATACCAAAATGCATTTTTCGCCAAATTTATGTAAACCGCGACAGGAGTTCCGCGGTTTACAAAATACACGTAATCCGTTATAGGGGTGTCGCAGATTACGTGCAAGAAGTGAACATAAACCGCGATAGGAGTGTCGCGGTTTACGTGTGTGCGTGAAATGTGCATAAATCGCTAGAGGGGTGTAGCGGTTTATGCATGACTATAAATACGCTGGAAGGGTCTCGCGGATTACATTTGCTGGAAGAAAATCTATTCTAGAGAGAGAAGTAGTGGAATCTAGAGAGAAGAATAGAGAGAATATTGGTTGATTTGAGTTGAGATAGGAGTCGTGACCATGGCGGAGGCACGCAGTCTATACAGACTCAACGGCGTTGCGCACGTGGCCAGGAGCATAAACAAAGAGGTTAGCATTATAATTTTTAGTTAACTTATTTTGTATAATGTTGTTTGTATTTTTCGTTATTTTGGTTATTTTTAATTTTGTTATTGTTAGTTAATGTATTCAAATTTAGGTTTACATTATTATTTTAATCAGAAAATGTAGTATTTAAATTATTATTTTAATTGAATTTCGTGATTAGAAAATAGAAAGTGTATGTTAGCAGCATAAACATTAAAACTGTAGTTATGTGGTAGATGACTATTAATTAATGTTGGGTTTTTTATATGTTTGGTTTATTCTGTGACATTCTCCAGCCGACTAGGTGTATATATAGTGTCCGGAGGCACCAGAACATGCCTCTGCATGACAGGATCATACCATATCTGGAGAGGGCCAGTTTGTACCACTTGGCGAGACTCAACGCCAGGTGGTTCTAGTTGGACAAACCCTTAGTCAGTGCTTTCCTTGAGCGGTGGCGTCCTGAGACGCATACCTTTCATATGCCCTTTGGAGAGTGCACTATCACGCTGCAGGATGTAGCATACCAGTTGGGGCTGCCTGTGGATGGTTTACCTGTATCCGGGTGCCTTACTGATTTTGAGAAGTTTATAGTGGTTTGAGGAGCTGTTTGGCGAGCTGCCACCACAGAATAAGGTGAAGCAGTATACAGTCCACTTCACCTGGTTTCATGAGAGGTTCAGGGTGCTGCCAGCTGATGCTACAAAGGAGACCGTACGCATATATGCACGGGCTTACATTATGATGCTGCTTTCCACTCAGTTGTTCGGTGACAAGAGTGGAAACCGGGTTCATATACGGTGGTTGTCCTTTGTTGCGAGGCTTGATGATATGGGCAGTTATAGCTGGGGTTCGGCGGCGTTCGCCTGGCTATATCGGTGCATGTGTCGGGTGGCCAACAGAAACGTGACGAACTTGGCAGGCCCTCTTCAGCTGCTGCAGTCATGGATTTTTTGGCGTTTTCCTAGCCTCAGTCCGCGGGGTTTCGACACATATTCCTTCCCATTGGCATCTATGTAGTCATATTTGTATAGTTATGCTTGAGACTGTAACTATTTTTATTATGGTTATGCATGTTAACTTTCCATAACGTCTTTTACGTTCAGGTGGGCCACTTATCTACCTTCATTCGACCGCAAGGGGGAGAGAGTCATCCAACTTCGCCTAGTGTTGGACCGATTAGGCGATCGAGATGTAAGTTCATTCATTTTCTTTCAATTTTTATGTAGTACTTAACTATATATTTGTAAGTTAAATTTTCATCTAGCACTTAAATAATTAATGTATTTTGTCAACATCTGTAGATTGTCTGGGAGCCGTATGCTTTGCTCGACGTGATGGCTGTTGTGCATCCAGAGATTCTCACCGAGGAGCACAGTCGATTATGGCGTGCATGTACTTGCCTGATATACTTCGCCGTCATTGAGTGGCACCAGGTGGATAGGGTTCTGCCACAACTGGGTGGTGTTCAGCACGAGCCTGAGCCGGCATCGAACATTGATTGGCTCCATGCCAAGGATGGGAGGGGTGGGGACAGATGGTTCCCGACCTACTACCAGGTATGAGACCTTAGTTGGCAGAACAGGTTCGATGCTGTCCTGACTATCCCCTGGGGGCCCGATCCCGGGCCGTCTGCAGACTTCCTGCGGTGGTGGTACAGAGTGGCTCTTAGGTTTCTATCGCCAGATTCCATGATTGCCGATCCTAGGGCTGAGGAGATATCACAGGATGTTGCTCAGAGAGGGTCGTCACAGGCTCCTCCGAGGGTACCCATGCCAGACGTGCTAGATAACAAGCGCGTCGAGCGGCGATGATGCGTTGGTACCCGTGCTACAGACCGGGAGTGGCGATGGCTGGATGACATGATTCAGGATGACAGATCCGGTGGCGACGGAGTCGGACATGCCGATCACCGTGTCCGGCATGGCCGTCCTCAGCGTTGGGGTGGTTCATCGGGGGGCACATCTGCTGGTCCTAGTGATAGACCTACTGAGCATGCAGTGGCGGATACCTAGGAGGTTCCTCTTACACATGTTTCCAGCTCCCAGGTATACCACGACATCCATCCAGATGTATGATGACCTGGCGGGCCCGACCTTCACGATGGATATGGAGCACGAGGTTGGGAGTTCACAGTTCTATTCCGACTTTGCAGATCTCATCTGGGATGACGGCCCTCCAGATTTTCATCAGCAGACCCCACAGGATCAGGTGTCTGAGACCCAGCCCCAGATGGACGTTGCACAAGGGTACCGCCCAGATATGGATGACATGCAGTGGTACCAGCCACAGGTGTCTGACCCTCATGGATTCCAGCACCAGCTACATGTAGACCTGAATGAACATGCTGGCAGTCCGTATGACAGTTGGTTAGGCATGGGAGGGACACCTGCATCTGCATATGGCGTGGGCATACCGGTCGATCCTCTAGCACAGCAGTGCCAGAGGCCAGCCAGAGTGAAGCGCGCCACTCGATGTGGTACAGGGTCGCATCTCCTGGGCGCATTTGGACATGACTCTGCCGATGAAATTCAGGATAGGCAGGGGCCCTAGCTTACTATTTTATCTTTCCATTCATGATACCTATGTATGTCGGATTTACCATGTACTTTTGTATTATATGTGTTTGTACTTAGTTTATTTCCATTAAATTAGGTGTATGTCATGTATGTTTTTTGTTAACCACACACTTTGTTTTTATGTTTTATATAAATATTTATAGTCATGCAAAAACCGCTATACCCCTCTAGCGGTTTATGCACATTTCACGCACACACGTAAACCGCGACACCCCTGTCGCGGTTTATATTCACTTCTTCTTGCACGTAATCTGCGACACCCCTATAGCGGATTACGTGTATTCTGCAAACCGCGGGATCACTGTCGCGGTTTACATAGATTTGACGAAAAATGTATTTTGGTATTCCTTTTCCATTTTGTGCATTTTGGTAAATTTTGGGTGCATTTTATTTATTACAGTAAATTGCCCTATTATTTACTTGGTGTCATATAGCACTATTTTGATAGATGTATTCTAACGTTAATTTGCCTAGTTCATATTTTAAGGACACTATTTACTAAATATCTTCTATAAGATCTGCAGCATCTTGATTCTTGAACTGTCGTGATAATCCGTGCTTTATTCTCTCCAACAGTAATACCAAACTCCTCCTTGAGTCCCATCAGAATCTCATCCAAAAGGCCATGGCATGCAAATGGAAATAACAAATTATACGATTCTAATTTTTTGGAATGTTGATCAATTGTTGCTGTAGTGCAGCAGAGTTTTGCAGTAGCTTAGGAAGCAAGAACACCTAACTGAGAGAAGAGAAGAATGAATAACAAACTAGCATATGAACAGGGCAAACTGAATTGAATACTTTATATTGAATTAAAAACTCTTTAAATTACACGCGCATTCCTTTTATAGGAGGGCTGAGCCTAACTAAGTTCCCTAGTTTCAACTACTCTCAACAGACTCAACCACATTCAAGATTTGCTTTTCCAATTCTTGATTACTCTAACTTAGTCTTTTCTCACTGAGCTTGACTTGCTCACTGTCAATATGCTCAGCTTGAGCTTGTCCCTTTAAAACAAACAATCAAATCAAAGAGTTTATGCTATCTTGATATATGCAAAATTGGTATAAAAATTTTGTAGAACACAAGGTTCATGGTTCAGTACATATTTAATCTTATACAGCAAGGCAACAAAACTAATAGCTATAGCGGTATAGCGAATGGACAGACTATGTATGAATTTGTGGGGGGCACATGCCTCCACTAAAATTTGGAAATTTCTTGAGTATTAGGTGATAATGATATTTATTTATCTCTATTATCTTATTAAATTTGACCCATAATATTATATTATTATAAAAATTATTTTATTGACATATTATATGTACATTGTTCTCACTATTAAAATTTTGGATAAAGTATTATTTTGGTCCTCAACGTGAATAAATCCCAATTTAGTTTTTAATATTTTAAACGTCCCAATTCTGTCCTAGAAAGTTTCAAACAGGTTCAATATGGTCCTATCGTTAACAGAATGAGTGACGTAGAGATTAATAACATTACTTACTAAGTCATATCTTGATTATCTTCTTCCATGTGTTAGAAAAACATAACAAAAACTTTGTTATAACACTTCTTTTTCTCAATTTCTTTTTTGTACAAAATTCTAAATCCTAACAATCAATAATCTGACACTTCAAAATTAGAAAAGAACTTTTATACTAGTGATTTTTGGTAGATCGATTTTATTTACATACTAAAATTGAATGATCTTTCCTCTTTAATAAGCGAATTGTTTGTTTAAATTAAATGATGGGACAACATTGAACCCGCTTAAAATATTTTTGTGGTTGAAACAGGACGTTTGAAAGTTTTTGGGACTAAAATACAACTTTTAAAACATTAGGAACCAAATCAGAATTCGTCGCAAATGTTAGGACCAAACTAATACTTTGCTCTAAAATTTTCTGGATCCATTGACAAAGAGAATTAATGTCGATCTAGATTTTTCACAAATTGGCATTATGTTCGTTGAGAGTATAGTCTGCACCAACAATTGATTCCCCAAATCAAATGTTTAAATTCAAAATCAAATAACCGAGATCAAGAGTAGTTCAACCTCGGGTCGTTCTCCCTAGGACGCAATTGAAAGTGTTTCTCTTTCAGTTGTGAGGAAAAGGGGGTGTTCAAGCAAGAAATGAAAGATTTAAAGAACTAAGCAATAAAAGAACTAAGGAATGACCAAAATTAGAATTAATGCAAGTAAAGAGAAGACAAGATCAAAACTTAGTGAAAATGCTATAAATGCAATAAAGAGCCTTGACTTGGGAATGAGGATCCAAGGAATCCTATCATCGTCATAACCGCAACTATGGTAATTATGATGAGTCCATCTCGCCTAGTCAACCCCAACCATCGAGGAGTAAGTCAAGCAAGCATAATTGACCTTAATCCATAAGTCCTAACCAACGTAGCAAACTAGTTGATAAAAGGCTAGCGTCAATGGAAACAAGAGTCAACTAACTACCCAAGAATTACTACTAAATATCGGACATTATGACTCTAGTATCCTAGGAACTCAAACCACAAGCCAAGGTGGGAAAATCTACTCAAAACCTAAAGTTGGCATTTTCACAAACACCTTGTGTGCATAAAAGTAAAACATGAGAAAATTGCAAAGTAAAATGGAAACTATAACCAACTATCAACAATACCAACAATAAACATCCAAACAAACATAAAGAAGGCATAAAACATTAAATTCATCAATCAAAACTTCAAGAACTCAAAATTGCAAGTATAAACAAAGTGCTTGAACTAAAGGAAATGAAAATAAAGACAATGTAATTAAAGAGGAATTAAAGAGTACTTACAATTGAAGATGATCAAAATTCAAAGTTAAGCTTGCTATAAAATGTTACGTGAAGATGGAAATTAAACCCAAAGAGAGCAATGCTACACTACTCCTACTCCTACTCCTAATTACTATATGAAACTAGGGAAAATAAAGTCTAAGTCCTAATGCCTTCAAATGTGTTGATATCCCCTTTATATACCCTTCCATTTCAGCCTTCCAGCCTTCCAAAATGGGCCAAGAGGCCTCAAAATTCGCGCATCACGTGTTTCATTAATGCAATCACGTGCAGGGACCTGTGCGAATGCACAGGTGCTTGTGCGTACGCACACGTGGAAATTCTCGCTTGTACGCACGCACGCAGGGTTGTGCGCACGCACACTTCGCTGAGTGTGCTTTTCCTTGTTTTCTTCATGTTTTCTCCCTTGTATATGCTTTCTTCCACTTTTGCCTAGCCAACCTTGCTTAAATGACCTAAAATCACTCACGAAATAGATCACGGCATCGAATGACACAAAAGTGGGATTAAATTACTCTATTAAAGGACAAAATTGCATGTTTTCATGTTTAGGATCAGATTAGGGACAAAACACAAGAGTATGCTATTTTGGTGCTTAAGTATGAGTTCATGTGCTAGAATCCATCCAAATTGAATCAAAATATACCATCAAATATGGACTCATCAATTCCCCCACACTTAAACAATAGCGTGTCCTCATGCTAAACTAACAAAGAGAATGATCAAAGAGGTAATCAACTTATTAAATTCAACTACCTATATGCATGCAAGTATATTATATACTATCTATATCTATATATCTATCTATGTATCCTATTGGTTTGGTGAAAACAGACAATAAAATTCCAAGCAAGAGTAATAACATATAGGGCTAAGCAAAGAATTAACTCGATGTAAACAAAATCTATTGAATTGATTTAACTCATAAAAAAGAAGCAACTTGCAAGAATGCATGATAAGAGATGTGGGAACATAGAATTCAGTGATCGAACTCTCACTAGGTATGTATACACTCTCAACACTCGGTGTTTAGGAGTTTAATCACTCAAGTCTCTTCTAATCATGCTTTCAAGGAATTGCTTCTCATCTAACAATCATCAAGTAGTTATGCATGAATGCAATTATCATGAGGACTTATTAGGGTTGTAATGGGGATAGGGTTAAGGTGGGATAGATATGGCTAAGTGGACTAAAGAATTGGATCTTTGATTAGCTCAAGTATCTCACTCAACCTATATCAACCAAATCACAATAAAATGCAATCCTAACTTTCCATCACTTTTTTCACACACTTTCATGTATGCTCTTTCACTTACATCACATATCCATTCCTTATTCATTTCTTTTCTCTTTGGGGTAACTTTTGTCCCCTTTTATGATTTTTTTTTTAAAATGCATATAGTTCTAGTGGCTCATACATGAGTGCACCTATTTTTCAAAATTTTCAATGAATACCCAAAATCAAACAATTTCATTCACTACCAACGTTTCCCAAAATTCCCCCACACTTAATTGAAACACACTCCTCAACCTAAGCTAATCAAGGATACAATCCAAGGTAAGTCATAGTTTTCCGCTTAAGGTTGTGATGTACTAATATCAAGAACGATGGGGTAAATAAAGCTCAAAAGGGGTTAACAATAGTAGATGCAAGGGTAAGGCTATATGGGTAAAGTAAGCTTTTATCAAAGATGGCCTCAATCATGCTCAATGCAATTCAAAATATCAATCATTGGAAATAAAGAATCAAGCAAAACCAAGATCACAATCATAGAAGAGATATAGCACACAATGAACCAAATTAGTGGTTAAAATGTGTAACCACTCATTCAAGCTCAAAAACTCACAAGGTATTTTGTTCTATCTCTCTTCTATGTTCAACAAAAATTCATTCAAGCAAGTTCAAAAACAATTTTTCAAATCAATTCAATAGAATTCCCTTAAAAACAAAAATTTTTGGAAAGTCCTTGTTGTTTTTTTTCACCAAAATTATCTCCTATATATGTATGTATGTATGTTGTGATGGATGCAATTTCAAAATTTCCTAGTTCTTTTCCTAATTTTCAACAAGCAAAAATTAATATGAACAATTAGGATCAAAATTTAACTAGGCACATGCTATTCACATCATCCAATCACAACTTCTATCTATAAGCTATATACCATGCAAAAGATGCAAAATGCAATAGATATAAACTATAAAGAAAATGCAATGCAACAATCAAAAATACTCCAAATATCAACAAGAAACATAATAAAAAGAAACAAAAATAAAGTGCAAAGTGTTCGGAAAAGAAAGTTTACGCCCCAAAACGACGAATCCTCCCCCACACTTAAGCGTTGTACGGTCCTCCGTGCACGAATACGATCCTGGGAGAATGTCTCTCAAGAGCTTTCACCTTCGGTTGGTGAATGCGGGGGCTCGGGTTGTGTGGAAATCACCAAGTACAAAGCATTCTTGGCATCTCCATCCTCGGTGTCCTTCTCCTCTCCCAGCTCCTTGCCTTGACGGCTCATCCTCAAAAAGAATGGAGAAAGTATAATTAGAATCATAGGGCAAGTAACACAAAAGGGTAAAGGAGGGAGCAAATAAGCATCTAATTGAGGAAGTTTGTATAGTGGTGTGGAATACACACAACGGCCGGTTAAAGTTGCATCCACACAATCAAAAAGTGAGAATGAGTTCCTCAATTAAATGGCCTAAGATGCAACTAAGAGATGAGCATAAATTAAAACACAAGCAAGCTTAGGCGATTGCACAAGAGTGAATTGAATGTGGAAATTATTGGATAATGAAGTTGTGCAAGTGAAAGCACAAGATTAATATAAAATAGCACAACAAACAATAATCAATGCAATGATGAAGAGAAACTACTTATTCATTCTTAGGAATAAGGCAATAATCACATGGGAAGATGTTTGCTACAAAAAGTAACAAGTCTTGATAAAAATCAAGTCAAGTCAACTCAAATAAATGCAAAGCATTAACAAGGAGCAAATACCTTGTGATGTGATTATATTGACTTAAAAATCATGATGAACAAGTAATTCAATTTAATTCACTAAATTCAATATGTACTTGTTAAAAATTTCACCAAACAAGAAATGAAATATCAATGTCCATATTCATTTGGTGTTAGCAACTCAAAACAACAAGTACATTATTCAAATTCCACTCCAAGATATCTTCATACTCATTATTAGAATGCCAATCAAGGATATAGTCCAACATACATGGTCACGACAACACATGCATTAAACAAAAAGTTCATGTAGGCATTATGTCAAACACATGGAGTGCAGTGCACAGATTCATCAATTCAAGCAAAAATTCAAACATCAACAACCCATAAATGAAAAATTGAACACTTGCAATGCAACGAACAAACAGATAATTAAGCAGTCTTAAACTAAATAACCAAATTTAAATAAAAAATAAAAAATTAAACAAGCAACTAAACATAACAAAGAAGATTAAAACAAGAAAATTAAAAAGATGAAGAATAGAAAATAGGGGAATGGGCAACAGTGGCACTTGTGTTAGCCACTGCGAGGCTCACGGCGACGGAGTTTCGCCGGAGAAGAGAAGAAAGAAAGATGAAAAATAAAGAAGAAAGAAGAAAGAAGAAGAAAAGAGAAGAGAGAAAAGACCTGTGCAGACACACAAAAGGGAAGATGAGGGGTATGCGCGCGCACAGCAACGTGCCGGCGCTGCGAGTAGAAGATGCATCGCAGCCTATGCGGACGCACAAGGCCGTGTGTGGACGCACAGAATGGAAAAAGAGATTGCGTTCACACGCACAAGGGGTGCATGTGCTGCGACCAGAGGGGTTGCCAAGGTCTGTGCGGGCGCATAACATAGAGTTATGCACTCGCACAAGTGTCGTTTTTTTTAAGAAAAGGGATGTGTGCGGACACACGCAAGGTGTGTGATCGCACAAGGAGAAAGGAAAGGTGGTATGCAGACGCACCAGCCGTGCGGACGCACAGGGACGGGAAGACAGGGGAACTGTGCGCACACACAAGGCTATGCAGACGCACAGGTCTCTATTCCTGCAACAAAAATTTGGGCTCTAAGGCACCAAACTTGACATCCAAAATAGGTTTTCAAGTCCCAAAACATCATAAAGCTCCCAAAAACGCATTATTTCACTAAAATTAACTAACAACCATCAAAATAAAACTAATGCAACCAAGCAAAATTACCAATTTATTCATGAAATAAAAGCTAAAAGAGAGAAAGTTAGAGGGATATTACCATGGTGGGGTGTCTCCCACCTAGCACTTTAGTTTAAAATCCTAAGTTGGACTTGGTGAGTGAAGCTTGTGTCATGGTGGCTTATGCTTCCACTCATCCTTGAGTTGCCAGTCATGTTTGTTCTTCAAGAATCCTCCGGGATCCCAAACGAAGTACATCAAGCTCCTAAGCAACCTCAAGCAAGAATTTGGGATCCAAAATTGTTGGTTGTAGAGTTGTATGCCCTGATCCCACACTTTGGTTTCTCTATCATCCTCTTGTTGACTTTCACTTGTGTCCTTGGATGAACAACCTTCCCAAGCACCTTTGAAGCACCCACTTGAATCTTGGATTCCTCCAAATTAAATCTTGCACCACTTATGCTTTGAACTCCTTTGGCAACCAACACCCAATCTTTCACCATTCAACACTCCAAGAAGCACCTTATGTTAGTGGTCCGTCTCCAAGAGATCAAATTGATATGGGCCTATGAATCTCATGGAGGAAATTGTTACCCACTCGATTTGTCCTTGGGGTAGAGTTATCCCATTAAGCCCTTGCACAATTGCTTCCGCTTCTTGGGTGATCACCTCTTCCTCACCACTCTTTACTAGCTCTTTCATATCCCTCTCAAACTTAATAGTGGAAGGCTCCTCAAGATCATTGAGGGGGTTGACCAAGGTGGACAAAAAATCAATGATGATGTAATCCACTTCTTGATCAAACTCTCTCAATTCTCTTTTTACCTCTTCCGGTTCACTAGTTCTACCTTCCTCCTCTTTTTGTAACTCTTGTTCTAGCTCTTCTTCTCTCCTTTGAGGCTCAATGTTCTTCTCCTCACTATACTCCTTCGTTGCTCCTCCACATTCCTCAAGGAGAATGTCTTGATTGCTTGAGTGTAGCAAGATCAAGCGGTGCACCGCTTCGGCTACGATGTCCATGAACTCCACTTGCTTCCTTCAGAACCCTTCTTGCACTTGGAAGAATGCTTGAAGGTCTTGTTCTTCTTGGGGTAAGGGTTGGAAAACTTCACATTGAGGTGGAAGAGAAGGTTCAAAAGTTGGGAGGAAGGTTGTATAAGTGGGAGGTGTGTCATGTGGGTGGGGATATTGAGGTGGTGTATACGGTGGTAGTGGTGATGGTTCATAATGTTGGTAGCAAGATGTATAGACATTTTGATTCCATGGGGGTGGAGGGTGTGGTACTTGAAAATTTAGTAGTTGAAGATTGTGCATGCGGTATCCTTCATATCCTTGGGTTTGATATTCATATAAGGGAGAGTATGGCTCATTGTAGTATGAGGGAGGTGTTTGCCATGAGTGTTGCTCATACACAATTGGTTTCTCCCTTAATTGATTCTCCCACTCCATGAAGCAAATCCAATTTGAATTCATCATACCCTACAAAACATTCACAACCAAGCTCCAAGCAACAAGGGTGATAGCTCATAGAGAAAGTAGGGAATAAAAACAAAACAAGAAAAGCGAACACCTAAATATTAGCAAAAACAATCAAATAACCAAAAAGTAAGATATTTACACTATGGACATATTTACAACAACCAAACGATAGCACTCAATTGCATCCCCGGCAACGACACCAAATTTGACAAAGAGAATTAATGTCAATTTAGATTTTTCACAAATTGGCATTATATTCGTTGCAAGTATAGCCTAGACCAACAATTGATTCCCCAAATTAAATGTTTAAATTCAAAATCAAATAACCGAGATCAAGAGTAGTTCAACCTCGGGTCGTTCTTCCTAAGAGGCAATTGGAAGTGTTTCTCTTTCGGTTATGAGGAAAAGGGGGTGTTCAAGCAAGAAATGAAAGATTTAAAGAACTAAGCAATAAAAGAACTAAGGAATGACCAAAATTAGAATTAATGCAAGTAAAGAGAAGACAAGATCAAAACTTAGTGAAAATGCTATAAATGCAATAAAGAGCCTTGACTTGGGAATGAGGATCCAAGGAATCCTATCATCGCCATAACCACAACTATGGTAATTATGATGAGTCCATCTCGCCTAGTCAATCCCAACCATCGAGGAGTAAGTCAAGCAAGCATAATTGACCTTAATCCATAAGTCCTAACCAACTTAGCAAACTAGTTGATAAAAGGCTAGCGTCAATGGAAACAAGAGTCAACTAACTACCTAAGAATTACCACTAAATGTCGGACATTATGACTTTAGTATCCTAGGAACTCCAACCATAAGCCAAGGTAGGAAAAATCTACTCAAAACCTAAAGTTGGCATTTTCATAAACACCTTGTGTGCATAAAAATAAAACATGAGAAAATTGCAAAGTAAAATGGAAACTATAACCAACTATCAACAATACCAACAATAAACATACAAACAAACATAAAGAAGGCATGAAACATTAAATTCATCAATCAAAACTTCAAGAACTCAAAATTGCAAGTATAAACAAAGTGCTTGAACTAAAGGAAATGAAAATAAAGACAATATAATTAAAGAGGAATTAAAGAGTACTTACAATTGAAGATGATCAAAATTCAAAGTTAAGCTTGCTATAAAATGCTACATGAAGATGGAAATTAAACCCTAAGAGAGGAATACTACACTACTCCTACTCCTACTCCTAATTACTATATGAAACTAGGGAAAATAAAGTCTAAGTCCTAATGCCTTCAAATGTGTTGATATTCCCTTTATATAGCCTTCCATTTCAGCCTTCCAGCCTTCCAAAATGGGCCAAGAGGCCTCAGAATTTGTGCAGCACGTGTTTCATTAATGCAATCACGTGCAGGGACCTGTGCAGACGCACAGACGTGTGCGTCTGCACACTCGGCTGAAAGTTGACCTGTGCGTATGCACAGGTGCTTGTGCGTATGCACACGTGGAAATTCTCGCTTGTGCGCACGCACGCAGGGCTGTGCGCACGCACACTTTGCTGAGTGTGTTTTTCCTTGTTTTCTTCATGTTTTCTCCCTTGTATATGCTTTCTTCCACTTTTTCCTAGCCAACCTTGCTTAAATGACCTGAAATCACTCACAAAATAGATCACGGCATCGAATGATACAAAAGTGGAATTAAATTGCTCTATTAAAGGACAAAATTGCATGTTTTCATGTTTAGGATCAGATTAGGGACAAAATACAAGAGTATGCTATTTTGATGCTTAAGTGTGAGTTCATGTGCTAGAATCCATCCAAATTGAGTCAAAATATACCATCAAATATGGACTCATCACATCATTGGATATAGCCTCCTTGATGTACGAATGAAGAGATTTTGAGAATTAAGACAAAACCACGTCAATTATTCTCATGATAGAAATATAGTAATATTTCTCTCATAGTCAATCATTTTTAACAAATTTTCGGCAGTGAAGTGAAATATGAGAAATCGTATTGTTATTTTTTTTCCAAAACAGAAAAATGATTACAACATATATACAAATATGTAAATCCTATAGCTCACTATATATACCAAATCTAGGGAATGGATCCACTCAATTGTTTAAAAAAATTGAGAGTGTAAAGTGTGATCTCTAACTCTTCATTGCTCTCTCTCTCATATTTATTCTTGGTCCCACTTATAAAATTAATGATAGAAGATCACACTTTACTCTCTCAATTATTAAAAAAAATTGAAAAGATCCATTTTTCCAAATCTACTAAAATCTATACGAGATTCCTCAATATTAACATAATTATATTTACATGATGACTCACTATTTCTAGAAAAATGTATGAGCATTGGAACATGTGATGAAAAAGAAAAAAAATAAGAAATGGTAGGAAAAGATGCTGATTATGTTTTTTGGGCCTATTCTTGGACCTATGAAGATGGTTGATTCAAAATGTCCTCGCAAACTAGAGAATGGTATATGTCAAAAATCTTCGACTTGAAGAGATTGTCATGAAATGATTGAGTGGACAAAGGTTTACTAAAGATATCCGTCAATTATCGTGAAAAAGGAACCAAAAGTGCTTGGTTCTCTTATGAAACGCCGGGTTGGCAACAAGATGTAGTACACTCTAGCTATCACAAATTAGAACCGATAATCATTCACAAGAAACATAGACAAACTGTAACAGATTCAATATCCATAATAATCAACAAGTTGTATTAGCAAATACACGATATTCCGCCTCCGCCAAAAAACAAGCAACTATAGTTTTCTTCTTAGTTTTTCAAGATACTAGGCAATCTCCCCAAAAAGAGGCAATATCTGAATGGTGGGTATCGGGATATCCAACCCATCATAATCACTAAAATCACATATCTGAAGAGTAGAGTCTCGAAGAAAGAATAGACCCCTGCTTGGACTATTCTTGAGATATCGAAGAACCCACATTGTAGCGTTGTAGTGTGTTTGAGTAGGAGAAGCCATGAATGGCTAAGTTGCTGTGTGGCACACATAATATTAGACCAAATAGTAGTCAAATAAATCCAATAAGACAACGATAAACAAAAGTATCTGAGAGGGGGGACATCGTCCTAGTAAAGTTTAATATTACTATCCATAGAAACAATAGCATGTTTAACATCAAGTAGTCCAAAATCATCTAACTAATCAAGATAGTATTTATATTATGATAAAAAAAAATTTCATTGAAAGAGTAAACGACTTCACTGCCTAAGAAAAAATTCAATATACCAAGATCTTTGATCCTAAACTTGCAATCTAGAATCTTTTTAATAGAAGTTATTTCAAGAACAGAATTTCTAATGATCACTATGTCATCAACATACACTAATAAAATGCATATTTTGTTGTCCGAAATTTTAATGAAAAAAATGCAATCAAAAGTTCTCTGTTGATAACCGTAAGAAAGGAGAAAAGATGAAATTTTTTCATACCGTATTCTATTTGACTATCTCAAATCATAAAGAAACTTAAGAAATTTACAGCACTATTTGGAGTGATCCTAAAAGAAAGAGCTATATAAATTGTCTTTGTTAAACTGAATTGACTATTTGTTCATTAAGGATAAGATCAAAACTATCTTAATTGTCGCTGGCTTTATCATTGGCTAAGTTGGATTCTCACTTGGGTATATATAAAATGCACTTGCCAGTTTTGAGAAGAATTTAGATTTGTGTCATCTATAGTGGCTGGATTAGATGTAGTAAAAGAAGAAAAAAGAAAAGATAAATTATTTGGGTTGGTTGTCTTAACCCTAAAGAGATATCAGTAAAGCTAGCTCTGATACCATGACAAATTTTAGGGAAAAAAGTGAAATATGAGAAATTATGTTGCTACTAGAATGAGACCCGCGCAATGCGCAGGGCGGTAAATTAATGATAATATATAATAAATATTAAAAATTATTATATTTTGTAAAATTAAATTAAATGTGTAAACTAAAGTTAAATTTAAAAGATATTTTATTTAAAATAATTTGTAGTACAAAAATTTGGATATTAGAGTTGTATGTACAAAATGACATTTTTATTTGGTGGTTTGATTTTTGTATTTGTTTTAGGGCCATGGATTTCTTACTCCTACTTTTATGTAGGAGTATGATTAACCATCATTAAAATAATTATAAAATATACCCCATTTCTTTTGAAAAAATTAATAATTAGATATTAACCCCTCTAATTTTTATTTTTTACACTTTTTTCTTTTCCTTTTAATTTCAGATTCAGAGAAGAGAAATATGTCTGCTAGGATTTTTCATCCAATTTCAATCACCGTCATTCTTTCGTCTTCTTCATCTGCTATATCTCTCGTTCGCCAATCCTCGCCGTCGCAACACGCCTCACACGACGCCGCAACCTGCTTCCGCCGCTGCCGTGCAAGACGCTGCCTCAACGCTTGGAGGTTAGTTAATCATTATGCCTTTTCAATTCATGGATGCGTTTTCTCTTCCTCTCCCTCTGTCGTCTCTCTCGTCCGCTCATCATCGCAGTGCAACCCGTATTAGCTAAAAATGGATGTGCATGTTCGTTTTGATATGTTATGTCCTTGTCTTATTTATTGCATGAATTGTGGGGAGTGAGGGACCTACATTTAGAGTTTTTTCCGCCCCTTCACTCTCTTGGATTTGATTTGCAATGATTTTGTAGGAACCGGAGTGCCGAAAATCTGTATGGTTATGCTGCGGAGGAAGCTCTTGGGAAGGATGGGATTGAGCTGATTGTTGACCCCAAGGATTTTGCCTTGCTGATGATACTGTAGTGAAAATACTGTAGGCATAGAGTTCCTCCTCGCTGTTGAATCCAACGCCCCGCAGTTTTGCGTTGTCTTTTGACACCGTAAGCTCGAAAAAAGATTGAGAATTTATGTGATTTTTGGTGTTAGAGGTTCTGCTTCAAACGAAATCTAGCTCCTTTTGATGTTGAATTTCATTATTCCTAATTGTTGTTCTTTTTAACTGTGACTGTGAATGAACTATATACTTTGCATTATTCACTATCACTCTGTAAATTCTGATTCTGAGACCATTTTTGACTTTGTATAGTATATCTTAGATTCTTAGTTGACTTGGGCATGCTATGTGTTAATCTTTCCCTGATTAATGTGCCTACTCTTTTCATGCTGCATTTTCTGAATGCTACTTGGAAATATTTTGCAGAATGCGGAATAGAGAAGAAAGTGAGAAAAGGGCACTACAGGATTAAGCATATGTTCTGAGTTGTTTGTTCATGCTCATGTCTTTCTAAGGTGATTGTTGTGGTCAGAAAATTCTATTTTTGTTAGTGATTTTTTTAGTCTAGACACTTAAGAGAGATTTGCTGCCATGGGCAAATGAATTCCTTGGTTGTACTAACATTCATATGATTGGTCCTTTTGAACCATTTGGTGGCTATTGCGAATACTGCTTAGTTTCAGAATTTGCACTTAATTAGAGTGTGTTTGGAAACTTTAATGAGATGGAATTGAATTGAATTCTAGAAAGAATTTTTTTGCAATTCAATTCTCACTCCACTTCTTAAATTTGGAATAAAAAGAATTAAATGGAAAAGGAATGGTTAAAATATATGTAATATTATTATGTTACCCTCATATTGAGGGAAGGGAGAAAAGAAAAGAGAAATGGGAATATTTGAAAAATCAAATTATATTAGGGTTAGTTTAGATATTTTAACTTTAAATTCAAATTTCATTAGGTTGGATTTGTGATTTATTTTGGGCTTGAAGATGAGAATTAAAATTCTCAAAAAGAGTTTAAATTCATGTAATTTTTATGTTTTAAAAGCAAGAAAAAGAATTTAATTCTCAAGAAAATTCTAATTTTATGCTTTCTAAAACACATTCTTAATCTTTATCCATACTTACACACAAAAAAAATCTTTATCCTTACTTCATCCCGCATTAACAAGTTCCTTCATAAACAATTATTAGAATATCAATCCAATTTCTCAATCAAATTCAACGAAAATATCATTAGCCTTAACAATTCTGTAAGAAAAAACTTGGGGCACCATAATTACGATAAATTGATTAAATTTCTTTCCTAAGAGTTTTAATTCACGATTGTATTGAAGTGGCAATCCACTATCTAAACAAGTGTAACTCAATTATGATAATAACATTGTTGCCTCATTCCCCAACTGACGGTAAATCATACATACATATACAAAGTACGTCAAGTTTTCATATGTTTTGGCCGAAAGCTCCCCTACAGTTGCTGAGGTTTGGAAATCATTTTCAGCAACATGGTAATGGCATTCAATTTCAATGGTTTGAAACGGTGGAAATGTCTAAGTGAAAGCTTATAAAAGCAAGAGAACCAATAGCGCGCACAAAGAATAAATCCATTTTTACACATGAAATTATGCCTAGTAGATTTTCATCTCATATCATACTGTAATAGTCATCTTCATCACTCATCCCCATGAAACACAATATGGCTAATACAAACATGAAGAAAGATGAAAGCTCCATTGCAAAGGCTCCCCAACCAATAACACCCGAATGCTTTAGAATGCTTTAGAATACTTGGAATGGCAATGCTTCCAATAGTTGAGAATCCAGTCAAGAACTTGGCTAAATTCACCTAGCTGCTCCATCATTCATCAGACTACAAAACAAAAAGTTGAATAATTAATAACCTTGGCTCGGTATACAATCTTATCTTTTTTTTCTTTTTAAATTGTTTTTCAATTAATTCTTGAATAATAACAGTTTACCTGCTATCAGATTCAGAAAATACAAAAGAACCATTAGACCCCATAAAGAATAGCAGAGGCATTGGAAGTAGCACATATGTTATAGCTGCAAGAAAACAAAACACCAAATGTAATAATAAACCAGGAATTTTCGGTCACATTAACATCTCATTCCCTTAAATCTTCAAGAAATAAATACAGAGATGCTTTATCTCACCACTTAGCATCGGCCACCAATTATTATACAAAGCGCATGCCTGTCATATAACACGGATGCAACTAGGTAAGCAACAATTACTTCGTTACCAATAAGATGTGATGTATTTATTAACAATGAGAAGAACACGGACCAAAATTTGCAAGACAATTTTCCCAGAGACTAAGATTGCCAAAAAGGCAAGTTTTCCCGTGCTCAGGCAAAAAGGGCTGGAGCAAAAAATCTCATTACCATAATGCTATATGGATATTAAATAAGAAGAAAATACTAAATCAAAACCAATTCTAATTTCTAACAAAGCTGTCAAAGATAAGATGAAGGTGTAAACCAACCACACTGATATTCAAAAGTTTGGTTTTATTCTATCACAATGCCTGCTGCATAAGCACAGAGAAAGAAAATCTAGTGATTTGAGATCAGCATCAGGTAAGTCCAATGCAATATTAAAACAACAAAAATAGCAGCAGCAGCAGCTATGTAAATTAATGACATAACAAAGAGAACAAAGGCCATATTTTTTATGAGATAGCTAAAATGCAATATGATTTCAAACCTAATTCACCTAATAGACATTACATTGTTTCAATCACAATTTGCCATACAAGATATCACTTCTCTTTATTATTGAACAAGTGAATGACATTTCCACACCTTTTCACAAACAAGCCTTTGCATATCTGAAATGGTTTAAACATATAATAGTACCTAAAATTCAAAAACCCAATCCCACATATTTTTTACCCTAAAATCTACAAGATCAAACTTGCATTAGCCAAATGATTGATTGATACCCAGAATCCATACAACAATCTGGTCTAGATGATAGTATGCTCAAATATCACTAAATTCACGGACACGAAAACCCAGAGCTAAAAGCGAAGGCCATGGAAGCAAATCCTATGAACACGCATAGGAGTAACAGAAATTTTGTTCTCTCAGATAAAAGAGAGCAAGAAACTAACAATCAGCAAAGTAGAATCAGAAAAGATGATACACTATAATCCCTAAAATTGAAATGAGAGGGTTCAACCTGCAAATAAGTGCATGCGATTGGGAACTACATAAGCAAAGCGGAATCCAATCTGGGAGAACAATAAATTCCGATAAAATCATAAATTGATAAGAGATGTGAAAAAAGGTTGCAAAATAACACAAATTAGGGGGGAGATTAAGAAACTCACCTGAAGAGTGAAGTGCTTAGAACGAAGTAGAATTTTTGGTTGTAATTGAAAGGAGATATATGGATCGGTGAGGTTGATGTGTACTAAAGGTTGAATAGCATTTAGGGTTCAGCGGCAATGGCAATGACCTGCCACTTAGACTTAGCTACCAGCTAGCACATCGGTCCAAAATCCCAACACACCCTTCCGCAGATTATAGAATCGGCGACGATACTCGAGAAACCTAGCAGATTAACGCGATAGCGAAGAACAAGAACACAGACCGAACTAGAAGTGTAGTGCGGCGGGAGGGTAGTAGCTGACATGAGGACATCAAAGGAAAGATTTCTAGCAGAGCCAATTATGATGATGCTGAGTGTAGGAGGGAACCTAGCAGAGACTCTCTTCTTCGAAAGAATGGCTAAAAAGGAACGGAAAATTTTGAAAAATTAAAAATATGAAGGGATAAATGTCTTATTTTTAATTCTTTCAAAAACAAAAAAAATGGGGTTCTATTTGTAAATATTTTTCCTATGGTTAATGATACTCCCACACAAAAGTGGGAGTAAAGAATCCGTTGCCTTGTTTTAGTTGATGAACTTAACCTTCTTATGTGGCACTCGTCCTCCTTTTTTTTATTGGTTGTTGTTAGAGTTGTTACTTTCTTCTTTCTGTGTAGGTTCTTGTGAAGACATGTTCTTTATGAATTGTTGAGTTATATGTACTTTTTATTGTGTTGTTTGTTCCATCTTTGCAAGTATGTTCTTCTTCCGAATAAGTGTCTTGAATTTATATAGTTTTCTTTCTCCTTAATCTCTTGATGGTATGTGATCTTCATCTAATGATATTAGTGTTGGCAAAGTTAGTTCCTATAATCAATGAATAATTTAAATTAGAAATAAAAATGATGTCTAAAATAACTAAAATAAGTGATTTTTTTGTATTACCTGTTTTATTTGTTGTAATGAGTGTTGAGGTTCAGTATTTTTTGTTGGAACAAATGTCTTGGTAAGAGTGTAATGTCTTGGTAAGAGTGTATTGTTTAGAACTTTTTTTAAGATTAAAATCATTTACATTGACTTCAAATATAAGTGAGGTTGCACAAATTTTTCAATTGGGGTGGTGTTTCAATGTCATTACTTTTCTGGAGTACCATTAGATTTGAAACAGTTGTACCCAACAATTTTTTTGCTTCGCCATCAAATAGTACAAAAGTTATTGTACTACTTTGATCTGAAACCTTTAATTGAATTTCGAACCTAAAATAAGTATTGAGTTAGTAACTAATAATTTGATAGATGGGATTATGAAAAATATATAGAATTACCTTATTGTTGGATAGTGTGGTGTTTGATTACATGTGTCACAAATGTAGTTATCTCCTTTTTCATATACTTTCTTCTTACACTTTTCACATTCAACGTAATTATCTCCATTAAGTAAGTTTGAGATGGTGTGTAGTTCGGAAATAAATTTTTTGTGCTAAATTTGATGTTATTTGAAAGAATAGTAATAAGAAACTTATATAAGTAGTTCAAATAGTATAAAATTTAAATATTTGTAATGTAAAATTTATTATGATTAATAATATTTTTATGATATTAATTTATTATGATTAATAATATTTTTATGATATTAATTTATTATGATTAATAATATTTTTATGATATTAATTTATTATGATTAATAATATTTTTATGATATTTGTAATATGGATGTTTATTACATTGAATGAGTTATTTATAGAAATTAATGAATTAATTATTAGAATTATAAATTTATTGTATTGTTTACAACGGTAAGATATAATAAATATAGAAATATGGATTTAATGTCTTATCAACTATGTTCACAATTTTACTTATAACTATAGTCTATAAATATAAATTAAATTTAATTAAAATTATACTAAAAGTAATATATAATCCACATATAGTAGAACTAACTTAGTACTAAATTTGAATATCCCAATTTTTGTTTTCAACTAGAAAAGAACTAATATCAAATTGATCATTTATATAATTTTATATCATCATCAGTTCACTGCATAATAATAAAATGCATAAAGATTCTCTCATGTTCAAAAGATTAAAAACAAAAAAATAGCATAGGCTACAAATTATAACTATCAAAATTAAACTTTAAATATATGTCCTTTTATTTGTACGCCTTTAAAATATTATATTAAACGAGTTAGTCTAATAAATTTTATGAGTTTTTATAAAATATATAATCTAACCTATTTAATTATAAAATTTTATAAAAATATTCAAATCTAACCAATTTAATAAAACTAGGCAAACAACATGTTCTATTAAGTAGTTTGGTCTACTTTCACACCAAATGAGGATTAGTTTTAAAATGAAATAAAGAGAACATAGGCTTATAATAATTGGAAGCATATCAGATATATCACGAAATTAAGTGTTTTAGTGGTTTAACCATCTCAGTCATAAAATAAATATAATTAAAATCAATAATAAAATTAATTTTATGATTAAGATCAATTATTAAAATTATTGCTTCTACTCTTCTTCATCTTCTTTCCAGTTTACGAAATCAAAGTTTTACTAAGATTATTTTTTGTCGAAAAAATATATCCAAACCAACTCAACTCTTTTTTCAATTACTTACAAAATTTTTCTTAACCTCCAAATACCCAACAATCTCAAACTTCAAACTTAAATTCTAAATCAAAACATCACACTGGCAAATACATTTTAAAATTCAAATCCACAAATGTTCCTAATTTCAATTTTCAAGCTCCTGATAATAATCAATTTCCTATATTCCAACCACATAATCAAAATTCACAAACACCACATTTTCCATTTTCATCCATATTTAACCCCTCTATCAAAAATGTTACCCCAACATCCTTGCCATTTCCAGGTCAATTTAGTGCATCGAGACATGACTCATTTGGTATCGGTAGCTCTTCTAACTCATCCATTTAAATTACGATACAATTTAGTCCAAATTCGCAATATTCAGATTTAAGAGCATACTCATCATCAAATCCAGAAACACCATTGGCTGACAAAACCGGTGTGGGCTCTCCTGTTTACCCACAAGGATCAAAGAATAGCAAGAGAAAAGATAAGAAAAAAGCACAAATGTCTAAAGATCTTAGCAAAAAGAAATAATCGGTTATTAAGAAACTATCTCTCATGAAAGATATTAAGAATGTTGCTGACACACTTATAAATATCAACTATCAATGATTAAGCAACTCCATTTTAACTCTAGTTTCTCACCTCAAAAGAATACTAAAACATACATTTCAAGATATATAGCTAAAAATTTTGATGATATATTTAATGAGGCTTTGTATGATAAAAGAAGACGGTGAGATAACACACTCATGGATAATTGGATCGATGAGTGTATATTGGATAATTCAGAAGAAGAAGATATCGATAGAAACTCTATCCCAACTCCTCGTAGATGGATCAATAGAGATAAAAAAAATAGGACATAATCATCTTTTCAAGATTACTTTGCAGATGAGCTGGTATATATTAGCCAATTAGTTTCTTTTAAAACTTAAAAGCGCAAAAAGCATTGAATAGTATTTCATTTTATTCTTATTAAGATCCTACGTTATATTGATTTATTTCTTTTATTATCTAAAATAGTAATGAAACAACCATATATAAGTTTGTTTAGAAGGTGTTACCTAAACGAATCTTAGAAATGAAAGGGAACGAATTTTTTTTTCAGAACTATGATTCTTAAATTGGTTAATGGAGGTACTTACAAAGGTCTCTAATACTCAAGTCAATGGTAGTTAGAGATGTATGAATATTATTAGAGTTAGAGATCATATCTTTCACTTGTATTTAAGACCTTTATTTATAGTGTTTGGGAATGAATATATTAGAGATTCGGAAGGATTTGCATGAGATCTATGCGAGATCCTTCTTGAATATGATCTAAATTTATCCTTTAAGTATTAGCATCACCCTATAATGAATGCTCTAAGACCTTAACATTTAGTCTAATTATCAAGATGAAAATTTTTTTGCCTTTTATTGGTTATTGCAACACCCAAAAATTGGTTCGTTTATCAATTAGACGTAAACACGGCCTTCCTTTATAGAACTCTCTCTAAAGAGGTGTTTATGAAGCCTCCTAACTTGAATGTTCCGTAAAAATTGGTTTGTTTATGGAATGACTCAAGTCACCCAAATCGAACCTCACCTCGACCCAATCATAAATCACCAGGTCCACGAGAATACGCTGGAACCTCATCACCATCATCCTCATCAATCCCACTCAGGTACGAACCATATAGATTACATGCTTCAAAGGTCCATGTATGCCCTGAAATATGCTAGCCTCCAGTGGAATACCAAATTATGCTCTGTGCTAACAAATTATAGTTACTTTTAGTTAAAGGCAAACCTACGCCTCTTTACTAACGCCTTGAAAGATGGACTCACATTCATCCTCTAAAACCAGTGGTAAGGCATTGGATGATCTTACATCCTGTCGAAGACTTATTGAAAGATTTGTTTTCCTTACTAATACTTGTCCAAACATCACTATTGAGCTAATATCTAGATTGTGCCACTAATCTTCATTTCAACACAACACTATACATCCTTAGATACTTGTAGCTCGCTTTAGCAAATGCATTGCTCTTCTCACCTTTGGATACTACTTCTTTGGAAACTCGTTGATTTCCTAGAAAAGAAAAAATATAAGACAACAGTGGCCTGATCATCTACTAAGCCTGATATAAAATTTTGGCTCTGGCCATATGTAAAAGACTGTGAGTCTTATGTATTTGAGGATTTCGGCATCTCACTCAATCAATGTGCTTTACACATTGTGACAAACCTTGTATTTCATGAAAGAACCAACATATTCACATTAATTGTCATGTGGTTCGAGATCAAGCCTAGTGTTAACTACTTTAGCTTCTATCAATCTCAACGTGTCGATCCAACTTGGGAAGAGTCAATTTTCATACTCCCAGCTTGAGGAGGGATGCGGCAGGTCTTCACTATTTAGAAGAAACAAGAAGCCCCTCAATGTAGCCAACTTGGCAGAACAGATAACTAAAAGTTTGTTAAGTAATAAGTACTAGCTACCATTAGTTAAAAATAGTGGTAAGCTTAATTATGGTTAGATAGTTGATAGAGTTAGATTCAATATACATATTAAGAATCATCCCGCTAGGAAGACAATAAAAAATTCTGACAATGTATACAATGGATTAGTTATTTAGCTCAATAGGGATAAATAATAAAAAATCCTCCACAGATTACCCTAAATTCAAAAATTCTCATTCAGTTATTTTGAATCAAATTTCAAATTTCAAATCCCCCGATTTTGAATTTCAAATTTCAAAAAAATTAAATTAATTATTTCAAAAAAATAACCATCCAAAATCCTAATTTACCAAAACATTTCACTCCAATATCCTCTTCTTTTTTAACCGGCGGCCACCCCCACCTTCATCAATAATCATCCCACTTCACCTTCGCTGCTTGACTTGCCACACGCCACTCACCCTTAGTAAAAATAATCATCCACTTAAGAATAAAAATAATCATCTGCATACCTAATGAATCTAACATCCAACATATTTTAATTATATATAACTAAACCCAATCCAGTCAAAATAATCATCTACATAAAGATTAAAATAACCATCTGCATACCTACTAAAATGACCATCCTAAATTGACCATTAAATACATTAAAATATTCTATTTACATTAAGAATAAACATCTCATTTACATGAAAAATAAACATCTACATGCATATATAAAACTTCCGCCGCATACTGTCTCCCAGCATCGGTCTACGCGTCCAGCATTGATCTTCCAATGATCCATACGCTTCTCCAGCGATGCTGCTGTCGCCGCCATCATGCCTGTCATCGTTTCGTGCTAACGATGCGTCCGGCTGAAGGTGCAGAAAATTTTGCTGTCGAACGTTGTTCAGCCACGTCGGAGCTGGTCCTCCATCACCGGCGCTAGAGAGAGTTAGCATCTTGGTGCCGACGCCATCCTCAGACTCGGCGTCTCCATCCTCACTAAAATCCTTCCATTCGCTGCGGCGTTCTCAAGCTTTGGCAACCCGATCTCGTGGCTCACCTGCTTCTCCTTCTTCTTCGCCAAGGGATTCATCAAGCCCGGCCTTAGGAACTGTGTCGCGTACCAATTTGTCTCACTCTTTGGAAGCTCCTCGCTTGGGTTAGGGTATAGCTTGGTCTTCAGTGAAGCGCTTCTCACGCTGGTGATCCCGTCGATTTCAGCGGCACCGATGAGAGAGGATAGAGAGAGAGGGAGGGAGAGGGAAACCGATTGAAAGTGTTCGTAACTATTTAGAATCCTTATTTGCTTTGTATTTAAAATTGGAAATAATTTTGTACTTAATTAATTTAATTATCATTTAATGTTAATTTCAAAAATATCTCTATTGTACACATTGTACACTAATTACATTTACTCCTCATATTTTCTCACGAATCCCGCTGGGGAGCCAATGGGGTATCTATACAATGTGTACATTGGGCTAATTATTTAGCCCAATAGGGATAAATAATAAAAATTTGTCCACAGATTACTCTAAATTCAAAAATTCTTGTTCAGTTATTTCACATCGAATTTCAAATTTCAAATCTCCTAATTTTAAATTTCAAATTTTTAAAAAATCCAATTAATTATTTCAAAAAAATAACCATCCAAAATCCTAATTTACCAAAACATTTCATTCCAATACCCTCTTCTTTTTCAACCGACGGCCATCCCCACCTTCATCAATAATCATCCCACTCCACCTTCGCTGCTTGCTTGCTATACTCCACTCACCCTTAATAAAAATAACCATCCACTTAAGAATAAAAATAATCATCTGCATACCTAATGAATTGAACATCCAACATATTTTAATTATATATAACTAAACTCAATCCAGTCAAAATAATCATCTACATAAAAATTAAAATAATCATCCGCATACCTACTAAAATAACCATCCTAAATTGACCATTAAATACATTAAAATATCCCATTTACATAAAAAATAAACATCTCATTTACATAAAAAACAAACATCTACATGCATATATAAAACTTCTGCTGCATACTATCTCCCAACAAAGAATTCCTTCCGATTGGTTGCTTCAAAGGCAGTGTCAAGTAGGTTTATGTAAAGGACTTTAGAAGACACCAACATTTTGCTTCTTGGCATTTTTCTTCTCTGGCCTTTGCTTAAAGTACCACAGCATAAAAATACAAACGCCTAACAAAATAAATATCAAAAGACCAGCACCAGCAATCCAAATGATATTCTTAGCCATAAATGACTTCCTAACATTTGCAAGACGAAGGACTATTTGCTACTTTCCACGGTGATTTGCCAGGGGATAGAGCCATAGCTGTAGGTGATGGGGCTGCGGCAGGTGATGGAATAACACTAGTATTAAATGGATTTCCATCTTTCCTACAAGGAACATGCCACCATGTTAACATGAATAAATATCTATGAATAAGGTTATGAATTCACTTAGCCTAAGGCCATATACAAAGGAGTTAAGTATAGAAAAATATAATGAAATGGCATTTCCTAATGCAGTATTTCAAAATTTTCCTTTCTACTTCTTATACTGGAATAAAAATACAATATGAAATCCTCCCATAGGATATCTGGCTTAAAATGGACTTCAAATGGAAAATGAACTTATCGAAATTCAAAGAATTTCTCACCTAAAAATAGGGACACTCAACATTTTTGTCTCCCAGTATCGGTCTGCGTGTCCAGCATCGATCTTCCGATGATCCATATGTTTCTCTGGTGACACTGCTGTTGCCGCCATCATGCCTGTCGTCATTTCGTGCCGACGATGCGTCCGGCTGAAAGTGTAGAAAATTCTGTTGTCGGACGTTGTTCAGCCACGTCGGAGCTGGTCCTCCATCGCCGGTGCTAGAGAGAGTTAGTATTTCGGTGCCGTCGCCATCCTCAGACTCGGCGTCTCCATCTTTACTAAAACCCTTCCATTCGCTGCGGCGTTCTCAGGCTTTGGTGACCCGATCCCGTGGCTCGTCTGCCTCGCCTTCTTGTTCACCAAGGGATTCATCAAACCCGGTCTCAGGAACCGTGTAGCCAAGGACGGATGTATGTGTATGAGTGTGGGGGCAATCGCCTCCACTACGATTTGAAATTTTTTTGAGTAGTATATGATAATAATATTTATTTGCCCCCACTAAATTATTAAATTTGACCCCACAATCATTTTTTACTCAACTTTTGGTACTTCATTGTCAATTTAAAAATCTCATATTAGATGTCATTAGAATGATCAATTCTCAATTTAAATAAAATTTGTATTTTTTCTTAGAAATCAACTCGAAAGAGTATTATTTATCTTTTTTTATATTAGTTTTAATTTTTTTTGTAACTACATTAATTGAAAGAATTTTTTCAACTATGAATCTCAATAAGAATTGACTTCTAATTGTATAAGAAGTAAATTTCTAAATAAGTATTTATTTATATTAATGTAAAAGAAATACTACACATCCAAGTCTTTTTATGAACTAAGTCTAACCAAATTAAACAATAAAACTTAAAATAATATTAGTCATAACTGATTTTTGTTGTCTTAGACAAATTTGATTGGATTTGGTTAACAAAAAAATATGAATATGTGGCATTATCCTATATAAAAAGACAGATATTTATAAGGGTAAAGTATATTTTTTGTCTCCGAAGTTTGGCAAAAGTTTTAAAAATACCCGTAAGATTTATTTTGTTTCAATTTTGTCCCAAAAATTTTCGATTTGCATCAAATATACCCTCGGAGGCTAAATTTTCAAAAAATTTAAGACCAATATAGCAATAATACATGAAAATTATACTTGATTTGCTTGTGTTGAGGGGTTGTTCTTATGAAATTGTTGTTGAATCGATCTTAAATTTTTGAAAAATTAGCCGTCAGGGGTATATTTGATGCAAATCGAAAACTTTTGGGATAAAATTGAAACAAAATAAAACTTAGGGATATTTTTAAAACTTTTGTCAAACTTTAAGGATAAAAAATATACTTTACCCTATTTATAAATAATTATTTTAGTATTTTAATTTGTAAAATTAGATATTATAAAAACTAATCATGTTATATTTACATCGAAAATAACTACTTGTATATATATTGAAATAAAAAATACACATTAAAAATAAATAATTAATTTAATTATTATTTAATGTTAATTTAAAAATACTCCTATTATACACGTTATACACTAATTATATTAGCTTCTTATACTTCCTCTTAAAAAAATAGTATGACTATATTAAGTGAATTTCACCACCAAAATCAAAGTTCTATTTTCTGATTCTCACAATGGCACAATGCAAACTCTTCCAACCCTGTCAGACACTCTTCGCTCATTTAACTCACAACTTGCGCCGGAACAAAGTATTCACAAAAATAGACAAACAACTTAAATTGCTTTTATTATGCTCTTCTAGGGTCTGTCTAAAATCAGCCCACCTCTTATGAGCTTATCTGATGCACTATTTAATTTGAAGCGTTAGATTAGATTGACAAACGATCTAATCGTTTATATTTAAATTATTATTAATTTATTAAAAATTACACTTAAAGATATCAACTCTTTTGATATTTTAAAATGGCCCAATATAAAAGTTCATAATCAAACCCTTACTTGCTGCAGCTATGCGCCCCTGCCTCTTCCCTCCACCCACTTCCTCCGTCTTCTTCCTCAAACGATGAAACGATGGTTTCTTCCTTTCGGTCTGCCTTCTTCTTCTTCGCGATGTCTCTCTGCTTCTTTCTCTACTCACTGTCCTCTGCCTTCTTCAACAACAACTCCATTTCATTTTTCTGCTCAATGTTCTCAAACCTTTTTAGGGTTTTGGTCAAAAGAGGATGACCTTTAATGGAGCCTCCAGTTGGGAACAAGTTCCGTATCGGTCGAAAAATCTGTGGCAGATTCTTTGGAGAGATCTATCTCGGTGAGCTTTCTCTTTTTAGGGTTTATCAGATTAATTTATTTTAATAATTTTTGAGGTAGCGAATTCTTTCAACAACTTAGGCAGTTTGGACATGTTTTCTTATCATTTTACCTTAGAAATAATATTCATTTTTCTTTCTATGTTGTAGTTGCATTTCTTCTTTCCCCATTGCTCCGAGGTGCTTGACAATTTCTTGGAGGACCTCATACCAGATGTTTTCTTCCTAGATAAGGGCTCAGAAGAAGAGCAGCGAATCAAGAAGGCGCGATTCATGGAGCTCAAAGACGATGTCCAGAAGGCGTTTCACATGGATATGGCCGAAAACAAACGCCATTCTGGCTTGTCATCATCGATGTCTTCCTCTTCTTCGTCGTCTCGCAAGGAAAGTGTTGGCCATAGAGTGAGGAAAAAGTGAAAGTCCATTGTCTATGACCTCCTAAAATGGTTGCTGTTGTTAAGACTAAGAAAGTTTTGGTCTCTTTTGTGGTAGTGTTTGCAAGGATAGTAGCATCTTGTATTATATTTTGTGAATAAGATGCTATGTTGTTAGAGATCTTTGTCTTAGAAATGAACATGAGAATCTTTTTGGTGAATGACGAATGAATTTTTGATGGTATAGAATTTCACAAATGAATTTTCGTTGTAAAGTATAGCTTCTAAACCAACAATAATCCTTTCATACAAAAATTTGTTTGTCACAAGTAACAAACCCCTAAATTCTATAAACCGAAGTATTTAAACATCGGGTCGTCTCTCAAAGGACTTGCAGGGTAGTGTTCTTGTTATTGGTTATGGACTTGTTTAATCCGCGCGCGCGCGCACAGCGCGCTTACGCGTGGATGAGCTTGTGCTCCCAGCACAATGCTGGCACAAAGCGCGCACAACTCTCTGGTTTTTGTACTGGAAGTTGCAGAAGTGCAATCCGCGCGCGCGCGCACAGCGTGCTAGCGCGCCGATGCCCTTTTTTTTTTTGGCCCAAAAAGCAGAAAAAATGCCCAAGAGCTCCCTATAATGTCCAAAACTCTTCTTTATTCAATCAAATATCAAACAATTCACAAAAATGCAATTTGATTTTAGGATTTATTCATCTACTACTAATGAATACAACATACTAACAACCAATCTTTACTTGGTGTTGTCTTCAAGAACTTTGATTTCTTGCCTAATGGGAGGTGGTTCAATTTTGGATAGAAATTCATTGATGAATAAATCCATTTCTTGGTCAACCTCTTCATATTCTTCGATTTCAATATACACCATGCCAACATTTTCCTCTTGGTAGCTCTCTTTCTCATTGCTCACCAAGGGTATGGGAGGTTGTGCACACTCTTTTATACTTTCAACTCCATGTCCAATGGGAGAGGATTCCATTGATTCCATTGTGGATGATTGGTTATATGATGGATATGGATCATAGGGTGGTGCTTGGTGATGAAAGGCTTGTGAGAATGGTTGAGGTTCACGTTGAGGATGAGATTCATAGGCATATGATGGTGGTTGTTGAGTGTCACAAAAAGAATCATCATAGCCGCTAAGTTGGCATGCATTAGGATGGAACTTATACCTATAAGTATCCGGAGGTTGTTGCCAATAGGAGTGATCAATTCCTTGAGGCTCTTCCCATCTTTGTTGGTTCCATCCATAGTACATGTTGCCATTAAAGTCCACATTTCCTACAACGCACTTAGAACCAAACTCAAAGCCAAAGTGGTGAGAATTCATAATGAGAGAACAAAATAAAACTAACAAAAATTAAGAAACAACAAAAGATAAACCTATTCACAATATTCACATATGTACAATAACCAATAACATAACACCATTGCAAATCCCCGGCAACGGCGCCATTTTGATGAATGGATTTTTGATGGTATAGAATTTCACAAATGAATTCTCGTTGTAAAGTATAGCTTCTAAACCAACAATAATCCTTTCATACAAAAATTTGTTTGTCACAAGTAACAAACCCCTAAATTCTATAAACCGAAGTATTTAAACATCGGGTTGTCTCTCAAAGGACTTGCAGGGTAGTGTTCTTGTTATTGGTTATGGACTTGTTTATTTTGGGGTTTTGGATGAGGAATGTGAATAGTAAATGGTAGGAAAACTTTATTCACAAAATGGTCTTGGCAAGGTTTGGTTGTCAAGGGTCTTCATCATTGTGAAACATCACATATTCTCTTATTACAGTCAAATCTATTCAAGATCAGCAGATATCTTTCCTAGCTTATTCAAGTTACTTATATTGAAGTTGGAACACAAGGTTGTTCCTTCACAACATAGCTTATTTTTACTTTTTAAGGATTCAAACAAAAGTTTATTTGATTTTACTTTTATCATTACAATACTCTCAAGATTCAGATAACTTATATATTGAAATAGTACATTTTCTCTATCTGTTTTTTTTATATATTTTATTAGATATAATAAAGGATCACATTATGAACTTGAACAGAACATATACATCATTAAGAAGATGCTAATGTGAACATACTTTAAAGTATATGAATTAATTAAATTATCTAGAATATAAAACTCATTTTTAAAAGATGAAGTAAGATTCATTACACAGAAATCAATAAACTAAGTTGGATGCACCCTATCTATAGGGAAATTGTCCATATAAAACTTTCTCCATTAGAAAAATTTTAAATTAACAACATGCAAATGCTGTTTGGGAGTGCCAAGAGAAAGAGGAACATAATAAATGAACTTTTGATATTTCTATCATGGTTGTAGCTGTATCGTTGTACTTTTAAAATCATAATTTGTTTTTCATACCCCTCATATTTCTCTTTATCATGTGCGATGGTGTAACAGTGCTCTGAGTTATTTCTACTTTCTTTTACTTGAGGGACAGAGGATAGTCCTTTTTATCTTTTGGCTGCATTCCCTTTATGCATGCTTGTTACCTCCTACTAGTGAACAATATGCAAACTAATTTAGCAAATAACTGTTAAAAGATCACAGAGACCATTTTTTAAAACACCTGAAATTTCTTTCTGTTTCATCCACTTAGGTTGGGTCCTATTAGTCCACCCTTTAATTTTTCATTAAATATTTTGTAATAGTAAAAAATGTAAAAATTGGTCAACCTGATAACATCAAAATAGCAATGCTCATAGGAATAATTTTAAGGGTTATGTACAAGAATAAAAAATTGAAAAAATAAACAAAATAGATTCGCTCATTACTATAATGCAGTAATGACCAAAACTTAGTTGATAGTATTGGAAGCATAAAATTTCAGATCCACTTCTTCTTTAAGAATGGCAAACTAGGCAGTATTTGTATTTTTCCACTTCATTCTCCCTAATTCCTCAGCAAAATACACATTAAAAATAGAAAAGAAAAAGAAACTATGGTTGCTAGTAATTGCTTTGATTTGCTTCCCCCCTACAAAGATAGAACTTCATGAACTACTGTCATGTATATTTATTTTAGCTATGGATACCAACAATTTCTCAGCAAAACTGTTTTGATCAAATAACATAATGAAATTCAAAGAAGAAAAGAACTGGCTTCAAATTAGATTTTTAAACTGAACAGATAAACCTCAGCCACCAATAAGGTTTCATATTGAAACTAAGCCATAACATAAATCAAAATTCCAAAAATCACTAAAATTGCTGCACAATCAACCATGTATTATTCAGTTTATGAAGTCTAGCAAGCTGTAAAGCAATTTAACATCAATAAAAAACATTCTTGGCTGCAAACACTAAGCAGCAACAATCATCCAAATATAAGTGCATTCACAAAAAAAAATGAATAACTCATTCTCCTGTTCTAAAGTATTTAAGATTCAGAGTGATGTAAACAAGTTCCAAAAGTAAAATTAATAGAAACAGAAAAAAACTGCTTTTAAACTTGTCTTTGATTGTTGTAACGGATGGTTCACAACTCTGCCTCATCATCATCATTTGCCCCTGCCTCATCATCATCATTTGCCCCTGAAATTTAAGCGATATATTTTTAAGTTTAAAAAGAGTAAAATAAGTATAACAAAAAATAAAAAATAAAATTTAAAATATTTTATACCACCAGAATCGTAATCCATTGAGGAGTCAGTCTCACCACCACTCTGTTCATAATACCTTGAAGAATCTAAATATTCCTGGATCAAAACAGCAAATAGGAAGGCTTATGAGCTAGCCATACAATATTATATGTAACAAAATATACTCAACAAATGTATTGTACTTACATCTTCCTCCTCAAACCATTCAGTGTGAACATACTCATCACTTTCAGCATCTACGAAGGAGTAGTCTTCACCCTCAATATTTTGTGAAACTTTAAATTCTGTATACTTTGTCTTACTTCTATTAATATAAAATATAAATGATATAAGATAAAAAAAAAACTGCTTCCAAAGCTTCTCTCCACCCTTCTATCTTCCCATTTATTTTCTCTTCCACTTATCTATATGACTATCTACCTCAAACATGCACTATACAATAATTTGGATATGTTCAACTGGGCATATTTTACAGACAAAATAAAAAAAAAGGGTTGATTTTTTAGAAGTAACCAACAAATACTAGCAAAAATATACAGATAACCCAATGCAACAAAATATCCAGGATATACATCTTGTTACAATATCAGCAAAGTCATATAAGCCATATTAGTGTAGTCATGAGAATCACTCGGATATATTATCAGATTTCTTTGATATGCTTCCCTCAAAGCTAAAAAACCTGCATATACTTATGATTGGGTATTATAACATCAAGCTAAGCAACAGTTATTGATTTTTTTTTATCAGTTATGCCAACACAATATGGTGTAGATTACAAAATGCACAAGTTTATTGGAACCATCAACCTGAGCTTCCTAGTTCCTACTTCAATAAAGGTCCACCTTATTGTCCCCATCTCATTGTTTATACACGCAGTCTTCAATTATCTATGTTTATTCAAACCACTACAGTATTGAAACCCCCCATTTTCTTCGAAGCATAAAAAAAAAGTGTAGCACAATAATGGAGAATTATAATTGCTACATATAACTACTAAATTGGCATGAATTTTAGCTACACCAACATGCTTGTAGCACAGAACAGAACAAATATAGCATACAATCACTGCTTCAGTAATCACTAATGCTCAATTCTACCCCAAAATAAAAATAAAAGATCACAATATGGCCATGAAAATGAAAAAACAACAAATTGTTATTTTTACCGTATAGCAAGAAGGCACATTATCATTCAATCACATTCGAACTACTAACCATATAACAAGATGATACATCATCGTTCAATAATACTCTAACTACTAACAATCAAGGATTTGGGCATTTAAACAAAATTATTTGAAAGGAAAGCCACAATTATTGCTTCGCCTTTGGACCCAACGTGGATGCTTGGCCTTGATGGATGACTTGCTATTGAACGATCAACGGGGAGGGAGAGCCTATGAACGACGGGGAGATGGATTGGACGGCGACGGCTCGGCTGGATGGCGACGGCGAAGGCTGAGACCAGCGGAGAGTCACGTAGGTGGTGGTGAGTTAACAGGGAAATGATTTGGGAATTAGGGTACCGTATGGTGGTGAGTTTGGGGATGGGGCTGTGGGGGTGGTGAATTAAGGGTTTTATTAGTTAAATTTAAAAAAATTTTATGGTAAACATCAAAAAATAATAATTATTATTAAACCCCATGTGGGGTATATTTATAATTTATCACTTGTTTCTAACTGTCTATTAAAAAAACTCAAAAGCCTTGAGCTAACTGAAGACAGACTCGCTCTTCTATATATTGTGCCTTATTTAATTTAATTTCTTGTTTTCGGTTATTAGACACGGTGAGTTATAGCCTACACCTGTTAAGATGAAGAGAATAATGCACCTTGTATTTTCTGCCTTATTGTCTCTTTTACATAGTTAACACGTGTCAATGGTTTTGATGAGTTGGCAAAATTAAAGTTGCTTTATTACCGTTTCAAGAATGTGTAAGTTTTATATAAAAATTTCACTTTTACAACAGCTGGGGTTTATTTTGTAAATATGCAATATTGTTATGCCAAAACATAAAACACTTGTTTTGAATTTTTTTTTCAGTGCATCGTATTGGGCCTTTTGTTGTAATAATCTTCAGTCGGGCTTATAGTTTTTGAACCCATAATTTATGATTTAATATGGTAAAGGTGGTTTATATTTGATTTTTGTAACATCGGAGACTTTGGTTGAGTAGTTAAATATGTTATCTTTTAATATATCTTAACGATAATTGAGTGATGTATTACATAATAATTATGTCTTAATGTAATTAAGTTATTCTAACTATTAAAAGAATTTTTTTCCATACAAATTATTATAAACTTTTGAGACTGTTAAATCGGTTAACTCGAACCTATACGATTCTAAGAAATAAATAATTTTGAGTAAAAATATTTAAAATTTTTAAATAGAATTTAGATTTGTAAAAAAATAATTATTGGTCTATCTGACTAAGAGATACTGTAAAAAAACCAAAAAAAAAACATTCGAGGGGTCTGTCAATTTTTTTCAAAGTAATTGA
>NC_029793.2:48952230-48955206 GCF_000816755.2 Arachis ipaensis | reverse complement strand
TATTTTTAATTTATAATTTAAAAAATTTTTGAAAAAGTCATGCTTGTTGTCTGTGTATTTTTGTGTACTCCTATATACAGTTTGTAGATCTATATACTATTTGGAGATTATAATAATGGGTTAAAATGAATTAAAAACGTTGGTTTAAAATATTTGAAAGAGAGTTCGCCGAGGGTGCAACGAACTTGCTCTAAACAAAAAAAAAGGTATTTAAAAAATTAAAGTTTAAAAATAGTATTTAGAAAAATATAAATTTTTTTTATTTTATTTCTGAAAAAAATCCTAAATTAAAGGGACTAATAAAAAAAATACTCTACCTATAAATTACTTGAAGCTACCTATATAAAATGAAATAATTTTTTTAAACTATTAAGTTTTTCCATTGTTTTAAAAATTATTTTCATTCGATATTTTTTATTCCCACATCTTGCCTTTAATAAATTGTGTTGCAGGTTTGGGATCCAATCCATATTGGTTGTGGATTTTTTTTGGTGACTTATTGGTTGTGGATTGGTTTTAAAGTTTTTAATTTTCAATATTTTTAATTTTTATAATTTTAGTTTTTAGTTTTTATTTCGTTTTAAATATTTTTTATTTTTAATTTTTGTTATTGGAAGCAAACACATGGAATCATTGGCTAGTAAGGCCCATCTGTCCTAAATTGGACAATTATAAAAATATTACTTTTATTATAAGCCATAAAATAATTTAAGACTAATCAAATGGTCCTTTTAAAAATTATAAAAAACTAGACAGAAAAAGATTTATCTGTGTCAGAAATAATAGGTGCATCCTTCTCCTCATCTTAACAGGTGCTCGCTATAACTCACCATTAGACACATGCATTTCGAGAGGAAAAATATGTTAAAGCTACGAGACGTTTTTCTTTTAAAAGAAAACGAACAGAAGGAGAGCGCTAGGCACTGAGCCATTGATTGCACGTCTAAACTGATAAAAAAATAAAAAATAAAAAGAGACAAAATATTCCTTTGTGTATTTCGAGTCAACTAAAGGAAATTTAGAAAATATTAATAATAACAAAAGAATGTTTGATTCCAAAATAAGTGGGATGGAGATGTTTGATTTTATTATATATATGCAGGTGCACGTGGCTAAATAATATAAGAATGTTATATTCGTCGTGTCAATCAAATATCGCCATTGTTAAATACAAAAAGATCGATCAACTTTGCTTTTTTTCGTTTCTGGTTTTCATTCTGGAAAATTCTCTGCTTTACTAATTTGATTTGATTTTAATTTTTACCACCATACGTATGTACTTTAGAAAATTTAATACTCACTTTATTCTCTTAAATATATTTAGTTATTTATTTATTTAACGTTTAGGGTATATATCACTTTATATACAACGATATAACATTTAATAAACAGCTTTAAAAATGTAGAAATTAATCATTTGGAGAAGAAGCTTTATATCACTTTCACGACCTTGGTTTTATTCTTCACATACAAGTATCTTTCCATACAAGTTATACAAGTCATTTATATTCACGCACTTTTACATTTTTTCTGTGCTTTTTCTTCTTCTTCTCCTTCTTCTTTTCCTTCTTTTTCTTTCTTCGTGCCTCTTCTTCTTCATCATAATTTTTCTCTTTCGTTATCATTGTCATCAACACCACCTCTTCCTCCTCCTCCTCTTCCTCCCTCTTTTTTCATTGGAATTTCTTCTCCTTTTTTCTTTTTCTCTTTCTCCTCCATCATCAGTTATCTCGTTGTTGAAGATAATAAATAATTCAGGTTCAAATTGTCAATTGAACTAGAACGAAATTAATTATTATTTTGAATCCAATCAAGTGGCTAAGGTGTGGTTCAATTCAAAAGAAAAAATATAGCATTAGAGGAAACATTTTTCTACAGCAAATTTGGGTGTAGCACGAAGATATTTGGGTGTAACACGGAGATATTTGGGTGTATTTTAAGAATTTTTAGGTGTATTTTTATTCAGATAAGTTCTGCATAATTCAAAATTCTTCCTCTTCATCCTCCTCATCTTCTACTGCTTCTTCTTTTTTTTATCATTATCACCATCTTCTTCTTCTTTTTTTTCTTATTCATCTTTTCTTTTTTATTTTACCTTCTCAAGTTTCTTCTTATTTTACTCTCTTAACAAGAATAAAAACAAAAAAATAAAACAAAGAAGAAGAAAAAACACATAATACTGCAAAATTACTTAGAAGGGGATGAACTTACATTCATTTAACTAAAAGAAAGAAAGAAATAAGAAAAAAAAAAGAAAAAGAAAAAATGCAGTACTAGAGAAAATATTTTTCTGTATTTGCAACAAATTTGGATGTAACACGAAGATATTTGGATGTATTATAAGAATTTTTTTGTGTATTTTTATTCTGATAATTCAAACTCTTCCTATTCCTTCTCCTCATCTTTTCCTACTTCTTCTTCATCTTATTTCGCTTTCTTATAATTCTTGTTGGAAGAAAAAATCAAAAAAGAAAAAAAATACATAATGTTGCAAAATCAATAGAAAGCGGAGTCGGAAAAAATGCAGCAGCAACAACAGTAATAAAAAAACAACGATAAAGATGAAACACGCGAAAAAAAAAGGAGGAGAAACACAAAGAAGAAGAAGAAGAAGAAGAAGGATGAGGAGGATGAGAAGGAGGCACGTGAAAAAGAAGTGTCTTCCATAATGGTGAGTGAGAGCGCGCATTGAAAATGGTTGAGTGACGCGTGTGTTATCACGCTCCAGTGGATGAATGTAATTTTTGTTAGACTTGGTCCAACTTGTAAAATTTATAAGCCAAAATGACTCGTATGTGTAGCATAACTCTTTCCTTTATTATATTATGTTGACACCACTTTTAAGTGTAACTTTAAATTATTGATCCATACTTTCATACTTTCTTATAATAATAATAATAATAATAATAATAATAATAATAATAATACAAGACATAATTTTTCTGTCTTCTTATCTTAATAAAAAAAAAACATCAT
>NC_029793.2:48945514-48952213 GCF_000816755.2 Arachis ipaensis | reverse complement strand
CATGTAATCAAATTAAAATTATTTTTTTTTAATTGACATGTATTTTAATTTTTAGGTTTAATTATTCTGTTAGTTTCTATAATTTTATCAAATTTTTAATTAGGTTCTTATATATATATATATATTTTAATTAGGTCTTTATACGTTATTTTTTTTTAATTTAGTCCCTACTGTGACAAAACCGTTTGAAATAACATAATATTCTGTTAAAAGATCGAATATTCTCATGATTAGGTTAGAATACGTAATTGATGACACCTCTATTTTTTTAAAATACCAAAAATACCCTTTGCATTTTGTCTCCCAAAATCAGAGAACCATAACCAGCTCTAAGTTATTCTCCTAAGTTCCCAATTGGATTTTTCCTCTGTCGCACTCTGCTGCCGTCTTCCGTGGCGTTGTCATCGTTCATCGCTGGCTAGTTGTCATCCACGAGTCCACAGGTGCTCTGCTCTACTCCGTTCGTCCACCTTGCCCATTGCATCGTCTCGTCCAGCCTTGCCTTGCCACGCCTCGCGGTGCCTAGCCTCAAATCGCTGCTCCTTGACTCCATCTTACTGTTTGGATTGGCTCTGCAACATCAGGTGATGATTTATTTATTTTTTTAGTTTTTTAATTATGGACAATATAGACATAATAGAAGGTATTGTCCCAACCTAATAGTAACAGGTATCAAACAAATTTGAGAATACACGTTGCTGAAAATTTGATTAGTGAGTTGTGTTTAATGTGTTTAGTGAAATAGGTTGTAATAGGTGAATATTAATCTAGTGAATGTGATTTATTTTGATTGAATACATGCTGCTATTTTTACTGATTTTTTGTTAAAATATTTTGTGTTGAATGTGTTTAGTGGAATATGGTGTAACAAGTGACATTTAATCCAGTGAATGTGATTTATTTTGTGAAAATACATGTTGCTGTTTTGGTACTGTTATGTGGTACGCTTTGTGAGCATCGAGATCATCCTTCTTTGCGAAGAGTTGTCGTCACTCTTAACGGAATATGAGTCGCTAGCATCCGTCTGTTTTACTTGGCCCTATTTGTATGTATGATCATGACAGACCTGATGTTGGAGTTTATAACAGGATATGTGTGTTGCAATGTCTTTTTCTTATTAGATGTAACTTGAGTAGCTTGCAATGGATGTAACTATTAAAATGATTGGGAATTGGGATCATGTTAATTTATATAAGTATTTCGGGTAAACGTTATTCAAGTATGTTTTTGCTTGCAAGTGTTGGTGGAGATATTGATGTGTGCTATTGTTTTCAGTTTAGCCGTTCTATAGAAAGTAGTAGGGCACCAAAAAATGAAAATTTAGAAGTAGCTAAAAAACACAGTGTAGTGATCAAGTCTCAAGAGGGAAGGAAATAATTAAAAAATAAACTCATTGTTAAGAGTCATGCTAATCTTTTCAGTTTTATTTTTTGTTATTTTAAAAATATGATTTTTTGTATATATCTTTCTGTAATAAAAAATTAGTTTTGATTATGAGTTTTGTTTATATTAATTAGTTGTTGGATTTTAATTAATTGTGTTAAAAAATTTTGATTATGAATTTTGATTATGTGTTTTGCCTGTAATTAACTAATTATGTTAGAAATAAGAAAAAAAGTGAAGTTGAAGGTAAGATGTTTGATTAAATATTTTTGAGAGAGTTGAATTGAATGAAGAAAAATAATAATTTTTCTGTATTAAAAGTATGGGTAAACTAATAAATTTATATTTTATAAACATATTTTTAACATTTACTGTTAATAAAAACTTAATTACAAAATATAATATGCTGTTTGAGATCACTTGAAAATTTTTGATAAGTCAAATTTAAATTTATCCCAACCAACTCTGACTCAATTCAAGTCTTTTTCGATCCTGATTGCAGTTTATGGATATATATTGTATTTGTACCCATTATTCATGCACAAATTGGAGAAAAAAGTTACCTTTCACAATAGAGCTACTGGCAACAACAACTAAAATCTAATTAGGCCCACAGAAAAAAATTTGTTAAATTAAAAAAAAAATCTCAATTTTTAATGAAAAATATCCCTGGATAATAGACAAGAGGAATCTCTCTCTCACAACGGAATTTTACCTCCTTTATTTTTGTTTAAATCGTTTAATTTATGTAATTAATTTTTGTTTTGAACCCTATTTCCGGACTCTTCTTCGGAACAGTTACCACATCTCGCAATTTTAGGTTGGGCTATTCTTACAGCCTAAAACAGATCAATAACTTCCATTATCCTAAACTTAAATATTAGAATTCAAATCCTTCCCTTATCTTAACTAAATATGATAAGATAAGATAATGACCATCAGTTATATAAAGGAGAGTCAGAGGCTCCCTCAGGTACGTTACTCATCCTACATACCTTATACATCTCAGACCTATTCTAACTTGAGCGTCAGAGTGTCTTTGCAGGTACCATCCTCCGCCGCTCCAATCAGACGATCTGATAACTGCCTCAACTCGCAAGTCCCTGATCCATCTCACTACCTGTACCATAGGATCCTAAGGAAGCAAAACACTTAAAGTGGGAAGTAGCAAAGTACACCATGATAGCAGGACAACTGTACATGCACGGGTGATACGTGCTTCAAATGTTCGTGATATGAAGAGTTCAAGAGTTATTTAGAAGATATTTTAGTTTACATTTTTAGAATATTTTATTTAATGTATTTTGATTTTGTTTATTTAATTACTAGATTGGGCCTTATGTTTATGGGCTTTAGGGTTTTCTTTGTTTTAACCTAATAAGAGGTTATAAATACCTCCTTAGCTATTGTAGTCGTAGTATAGAATTTTTAGAGGTTTCAAAACCCCTTTTTGGTTTCGTGATGAAACCATGGTGTGGACAATTGAGGTTGAGGAGTCCTTCTCTTGTTGCATCGGGAAATCGGGTAGAAGGTTGAGGAGTCCCTTCGATTCAATTTCCAAACTATGGCGTTGACAAGTTAGGTTGAGGAGTCTCTTTTCTTGTTGCGTCGGGAAATTGGGTAGAAAGTAGAGTGATTCTCTTTGTACTCAATTTCAATCTATCCTTTTTATTTCAATGTATATTTTTATTCAGTTTGAATCTTTATCTTCTTTTTATTTTTTTTATTTTCGTATCAACGGGTTATCACAGCTCCTCCTCAAATGTGTAGAATCCAGAGACACGGACTACATACTTCGCGAAATTCACGAAGGATATTGTAGCCATTATGTAAGGAAAAAACCTTGGGTCAAAAGGTTATTCGAGTAGGGTATTTCTGGCTTTCCATCATAAAAGACTCCCTCCAACTAGTCAAACACTACGACAAATGTCAAATTCATATCGACTTCCACTAGGCCGCCCCCCCCCACCAACTCAGCGTCATAACCGCAGATCAGCCTTACGAAAGCTGGGGAATCTACCTCATTGGTCCTTTTCCCAGGGCTCCCGAATAGCTCGCATACCTCATGGTCACTATTGACTACTATACTAAGTAGATCGAAGTCGAGGCCTTGGCCTTCATCACGGCCACCCAGTGTCGGAAGTTTTTTTTGAGACAACTTATAACCCGATTCGGAATTCCTGAGATTGTAACTGCGGACAACGGGACCTAATTCGCGGACAAATAGTTCAGAAAATTCCTGAAAGGACTCGGCATCTTCCAGTAGTTCAGTTCGGTAGAGCACCCACAAATAGACGGATAAGTAGAGGCGGCCAACAAAATAATAGTGAAAGGCCTCAAGAAGCGGCTAGACGAGGCCAAAGGACTATGGGCTAACGAATTCGGATCCGTCTTCTATTCATACCGGACCTTCAATCAAATTTCGACCGGAGAGATCCCCTTTCGGCTAACATACGGTCTAGAGGCCATCATCATGGTAGAAGTCAAGGACCCCAGCCCATGAAGAACTGTGGGAGGGCACAACAAGGAAGTAGAGCGGGACCTCGCAGACGAGGTCAGGAGCATAGCACACCTACAGGAGCTAGTCCTAAAACATAGGATAAGCCTAAGATACAATCGCAATACGGTACGACGAGACTTAGGGTAGGAGACCTCGTCTTACGACGAAATGACATCGATCCCCCCACTCTCGGAGAAAGGAAGCTCACGCCCAACTGGGGGGCCCTTGCCGAATTAAGATGGTAATCAGAAAAGGAGCCTACAAGCTCGAACGATTAGACGGGACCGAGTTTCCGAGATCCTAGAATGCCACCAACTGACGCTACTATACATAAGAATACCCTTCCAAGCAACGAGATCAATGTCATTTAGCACTATTTTTCATTTTATTTTTTTCTTTATTTATTATTTAAGTTGTTTCATCGCATATTTTTCGTATCAGGCACTGTTTCCTATCCACATCGGGAGGTTTTAATGAGGCCCAAACTTTAAATAAAAATTCATTTTTTCAAAAGTACTGCCCCATCCAACGACACAAACGAAACACGTTTACCCTAGAAACCGATTACCCCGAGGCTAAAAAACACGAATATCTACAATTAAGCAAATATCTAACACGGCCCACCAAGAGGCTAGCTATACGCAAAAGGCCCATCAAGAGGCCACAAAGTATTCATAAAAACATGAGTAAAAGGCCTAAACGGCCCCAAAATAGTAAACAAAAATAGTAAACGGCCGAAGAAATAGCTTACAAACCAAAATCAAGGTTATGCCAAAACGGCTTAGAAACTTGACAAAATGTTTTTACAAACAGTCCCTCCAGGTCCACGATTTGACCATCCTTAACAGTGTGAAATGCCCCCATCATGGATACATCCCCCCTGGAGCCAGGGCCTGAGCCTTCATCGTCTCCTTGGCAGCATAAATTGTGCCCTTTACGTCCTCCAGCAACTCTCTATTCTCCTTCTTCAGCTTCGCCACCTCTGCTCTCAGAGCCTCCACTTCAAACAGCAGCACGGCGGCCGTGGACTCAACGTCGAAGGAACGCTTATGCTCACTAGCAAGTTGAGTAAGGAGAGAAGTTTCCACCTCGAAAAGGTGGAGAAACTCAGCATCGGCATCCTCAACATCCTTCGCTACCTTCTGTTGTGAAGAGAATGATGGATAGTGGCTACGAAAAATGCTGTGAGGCGATGATCAGTGGAGGACGCAATAAGGAGAAGGAGTGGTGAAGGCGCACAATACTGAGGAGTGATGATCAGTAGAGAAGTACGACAAAGAGAAAGAGTAATGCGTAATTAAACGTAATTAGAATTAATTAGTGTTTGACTAATTTATATTAGTTTTTTAGAATAAAGTTGACTTATGAGATAGTTAACAAGAAGGAATATTAGTTGCTTAAACTTTTTTTTTCTTCCATTTTTCCCTTGAAACAAATTATGAGTGCTCTAATGTTTAAGAGAAGAAAGGAAAAAAATAATTTGCAGAAAAATTTCCTTGCATTTTTGGAGTAAAGAACTTTTAAAAATTAAATGAAAGTACACATTTAAATTAATATTTAATAAATTTTATATTGAATGGTCTTTAAAACATTTTTATTATTCTTGCAATTCTTAATGTTTAAAACCAGTTAGAGAATAAAATTAGTTAATTTAAAATGTTTTAGACGTACAATTTAAATATTTACTACTGTTTAAAAATGTAGAAACATAGAAATGACAGAAACAGAATATTCACCCTGTTACTACATAAAAGAAACATTTTCTTGCTCTCCCCTAATTTAATTTAATTTCCTTTACTTTGGATAAAATCTAAATGATAAGTCAGAAGTCCATATTTAGTAATAATTAATTATTCCAAAATGTCAGCATGCCATGGCTGCAAACGTCATATAGAAATCATGATAGAATAATATGGAAATTCAATTCAATCATAGAAAACTATTATTAACTAAATCATGTGATAGATTTTTATAACACAAACTTGGAAAACATGATATAATGTTGTGATCGTCGACAATGCCAACTTATGCACCGTCACATGAAATTGAGTGGCCAAGATAAAAACGAGGAAAGAAAGTGGCATCTCAATCTCAATCTTAATCCCAATCCATGCATTGTCATATGCTTTCATATTCAAATCATTAAATCGACTTCATTATTGGAGCCACAGGAAAAAAAGAAGCTGCGAAACTAGTGTGTACCTGTAGCTGTTGTACTAGAATAAGAAACAACATAAATTATTTGGATTTTTTTTTAAATAAAATAAAAAAAATTATTATTTTTTTAAATTCTATTTTTTAACTTTGATTTTTTAAATACAATTTTTTTTATTTAGAGCAAGTTCGCTGCACTTGACGAACTCTATAATTTATACAGAGTTTTTCTAATTCCCGGCCAACTTCACTCAAATTTTCGAATATCCAAATTTCTAAGTCATTATCATCGTATAGGTCTCCAAACAGTATATATTACACAAAAGTAGACAGACAATAAAGGTGCCAATGACAAAAAATACGACTTATTTCTGTGTACTCTTATGTACTTTAGAGATGATGATAATGGTTGACATTGTTAACCTTTTAACTATTTTTTCTCACCCAATCTAATATTTAAATTGAAGTTTGCCGGAGATAAGATGAACTCTATAAAAATATAGAAATTCGTCGGGATGCGACAAACTTGCCTAAATGCCAAAAAAAAAATCATATTTGAGAAATTAAAGTTAAAAAATCGGGTTTAAAAATATAATAATCTTTTTGTTTTATTTCAATAAAAAAATCCTAAATTATTTTGAAATACTTAAATTAGTTGCTCT